>NW_005872716.1:31431-46407 GCF_000147115.1 Myotis lucifugus | reverse complement strand
CAGTGACGCTCCTGCCTGCCCTGACCCCCCACCCCCCGGGAACTTTACAGGGACTCTCCTCAGAGCAGGAGGCGCTCGGCCCATCTGGGGATCATGGAGGCGCCAAAGGGATGGATCCCGGAGAGAAACTGGGTGCTGTGACCTGACACCCGCCAAGGTCACGGCAGGGCCAGGCCTCCCCTCGTGTGGGCCCCGCCCGAAAGCCGATATAAGGGATTTTACTTTTGAAAAATATATTTTATTGATTTTTTACAGAGAGGAAGGGAGAGGGATAAAGAATTAGAAACATCGATCAGCTGCCTCCTGCACACCTCCTACTGGGAATGTGCCCACAACCAAGATACATGCCCTTGACTGGAATCGAACCTGGGACCTTTCAGTCCTTAGACTGGCACTCTATCCCCTGAACCAAACCAGTTAGGGCTGGGCAGGGGGCACTGGTGTTGGGAAACTGTTCTGCAGTTATCGGGGGGACCCCATCCTGGTTCAGCCTATTGTGACTTGAAGGGGAGCCCCCCAGGTCTGTCCTCTCCCCGTCCAGGCCGTGGGCATGGAGCTCACAGCTTGCCCTACTCCTCACTCCTCCAGGCGGGGTGCGGGCCTGGCACCAGTGGCTGGCGTCTCCCTTCACTTGCCTGGGGGGCAGGCGGCCAAGCTGGGGTACCTCCCCAGGCCCAGCACAAGGCGGCCCGGCAGACGGGACCCGGCCGGAGGGGAGTCAGAAACCACACAGAAGTTTGATCTGGAAAGTTTAATATAAAGAATTCATTATCTACTAAGGCAGGGACGCCAAGTTTCAAGAACACCCCAGGGAGAGTGTGCTCACTGGAGAGGGGGTGCCCTGCCCGAGGCCGGGGTCACACCTCGTTGGAGGCCCGGGGAGGCCCCCATGTGGTGGGTGCCCGAGCCAGTCCGAGCGAGCTGGAAACGCCCTCCCGGAGGGCAGGCGCCAGAGGGCGTCGGGCACTGGGAGCCTCGGCCGCAACTGGGCCTCACTTTGGGTCTGGGCACCCGCCCTGGCTCTGTGTCACCGCACCCCTGGCAGGCGTGAGCCACACGGGAAGCCAAGGGCACCCCTGGCCTGGGAGCCCTTCCTCAGCCTCTCCACCACCGTTCAGCGCCGTGTTGGCTGCACGAGACGCAGAGGGAGCAGCCCACTGCCCAGGGCAGGTGCCCGGGCGGCGCTGGGGCTAAAGCAGTGAAACGGTCACGGGCGTGCCTTCCCCCCATAATCAGCAAGAGCCACCTCCGTCCGGACCAGGGCCGGACGGCGTCCCAGGCCACAGGCCCACGCAGCGGAGCAACCACAGACCGCGGGAGAGGCGGTCAGCCCCCCGGCCTGGAGCTCCGGACAGAGAAAGCTGGCCGCGGGCGCTGCAGCCTCCGGGCCCGGGAAGGGACACGCTGACATTTACGAGGCCAGAAACACGCCAGGTGCTTCGCAGTTTGCAGACGAGACGAGGCTTCTGGAGTGGGGAGGGAGGGCGGCCCACAGCCCGGCTCCGAGGCCCCCGGCTGCTGGGCAGGCCCCGGGAGGCGTCTAGAAGATGCCGGGCAGCAGGCGGTAGGGCACGGCGGCCGTGTAGCGCGCCCAGTCGCCGCCGTACTTGTTGGCGCACCGGTGCTCGTCCCGCAGGCAGCGGTGGGTCAGCAGGACGGTCATGTAGACCACGTAGAAGTAGGGCAGCAGGTGGCCGCCGCCGCAGGCCAGGCAGTAGGCCAGGCTGCCCAGCAGGTCGCCCGTGTAGTTGAGGTGGCGGGCCAGGCCCCAGAAGCCCGAGGCCAGCAGCTTGCTGTGGTGCCGCTGCCCGTCGGCCGACGTGTACACGCAGGCGATGGCCTTGGGCTTGCGGCCCCAGATCAGGCAGCGCCCGTCCGTGCGGCGGAAGAGGTCCTTCTGGTGGTTGGCCACGCGGAAGACGTAGTAGCCGAGCAGGCCCAGCAGCAGCACGCCCGCCGCGTGCGGGGCCGCCAGCTGCACCGGGTGGTACACCAGGTACAGGCCCTGCGGGCGACAGGCGGGGTCAGGGGTCAGGACAGGCAGGGTCGGGAGTAGGGGGGTCAGGGCAGGCGGGGGCAGGGTTCAGGCCCTGGCTCTGTCCCCCAACCTGCCCACCTGCCTGCCTGCCTGCCTACCTGGGTTTCCTCTTCCGCAAATAAAGGCACCTGCCTGGAGACTTGTTGGGATCAAGTGTAAACGCACAAATTGCGTGTCTACCTACCTGTCTTCCACCTGCGCGCGCGCGCGCACACACACGTATCTCTCTCTCTCTCTCTCTCTCACACACACACACACACGTCACGTGCAGTAGAGATGCAGCCCAGGCTGTAGCTGAGCCCCTGGGCGTCACGCTGTGCGGCTGACCGTCTCCTGGGTGTGGCCACATCAGCGCTTGCTCAGCCGGCGCCGGGCTTGTTTGACTCCCCAGCCTCCCGCCTGGCAGCTCGTCCTGCCACCCCCACACCCCCACGTCCTCTGTGGCGGCCACACAGAACCGGGGTGCCTCAAGGCCCCCCTCTGCTCCCTGCACACCCCTCCCTGACAGGTGCTCCTCCATCTTTCCGGAATGTTCTCAGCCCAGCCCACGTGCTCTCAGCCCGCCGTGCCGACCCCGTGCTGGTGGGGGGTGCCCTCCCAGGGTCAGCACCCCTCCTGCCCGGCTGCCTCCCCCCCCCGCGGTGACCCCGAGGGGGCGTCCCCTTCGCTCCTGCACCCCGCACGCCGGGGCCTCCCGGACTCCCGTGAAGTGATGACGGGACAGGAAGGAGACGCCCTGCCCTTCAGTGTGAAGATTCGGGTAAACGAGGATGTGCCCCCTCCACCGCCCAGCTCCCCCAAACCACTCCTCACCCAGGGCCCACTGGGCTTCTTCTTTAAGTGCTGCGGCCGAGTGTGGCCCCCAAATCGCTACGTTGGAGCCCTGACCCCCAGCCCCCCAGCATGTGGCTGGGTGTGGAGTTGGGCCCTTTAATCAGGTGATGGAGGCAAAATGGGGTCACGGGGGTCCCCCTAATCCAGGGTGACTGGGGTCCTCATGAGAAGAGAGGATCAGGACACAGACACGCACAGGGACCCTGTGGGGACACGGGGCGGAGACGGCGCCCACACGCCCGGAGAGAGGCCCTGGGAGGAGCCAGCCCTGGGACGCTGGGTCTCGGGCTCCAGGACGGGCAGTGAGTGCCCGTGGGGCTCTGGCCAGAGCTGATCCACACTAACCCCTCCCTCCAGCTTCCGCCCGCGGGCACACAGCTGGGCATGTTCGCCGGGTCGGCCGGAGGGCCGGGCGCTCACCTGCAGCGTGTAGAGGTAGGGCAGCCAGACGCAGTCGCCCCAGCCCAGGTACCAGCCGAAGTGGTCGTGGCAGATGTCGATGGTTTTCAGGTACCAGGCCTCGTTCCAGAAGAAGTCCAGCACGTAGATGGCCTGCGGACAGAGCAGCCGCGTGCCACCACGCACCCGTGTGTGTGTGTGTGTGTGTGTGTCGGGGTGGGGGGGTCGCAGAGCTGAGGGGCCCTGGGCGCGCTGGGCTCCCATGTCATGAGCCCCTGGGTTGGGCTGTCCCGGCACTGCCCGCCCCCCCCCCCCCCCGCCCTGGGGCCTGGGGGGAGGGGGAGGCTTGTCCCCGGAGGGGAAAGTCCGGACTCTCAAAAGACAAGGAGGTGACCCACATCCTCCCTGGAGGTACGGCCAGGCCGTGGGGCCCCCCGCAGAGGGAGGCGTCTCGGGGAAGAGGGGCACATAACCCAGTGCACGTGGCATGGCCGACCTGCCCACGGGGCGTCCAGCCTAAGCCCTGCCAGCGGTCCCTGCACACCACGGCGTACGTCACGTGGCCAGCACGGTGGGAGACGCTGTGGCCCACGGGGTAGAGGAGACCAACGTCCATTTACACGGATGGGACAGAGGTACAAACACGCTCCTCACTCCCACCCTGAGGTCACCTGAGACCCACGGCGACAACCTGGCGGGGGGGGCGGGGGAGGACACGTGGGAACCGCTGCGGAGGCCACGGGTGTGACGTGGCCAGGACCACTGACGGATCTGGAGTGGTCAGAACACACATGAGCCAGTAGCGGGCGTGCTCTGGGGACGTGGCCAGGGCGGCACTGGAGCGCCCACTCCACGCTGGCCAGCCCGCGCCCACACACACCCAGGGAGGGGGGGGTTCCTGCTCCCCCAGTGGCCACACGGTACCTGCAGCACGTTGACCAGCACCATGGAGTTGGTCACGTGGCCGTGCAGCTCCCGCTGCTTGGCCGCGAAGGACAGGTTGATGAGCGTCCAGGCCACGATGCCCGGGCGCCCGTTGAAGAACAGCTTGAAGTCGAACCACTTCCCGATCCGGGGGTTGAACTCAATGCCCATCATATAGTTGTAGAAGAAGTTGCCCGTGAATTTGCTGGAAAATATAAAGAAAGGACACCATCGGTCCAGGGTGTGGGGCGCACCCGGGCCTCCTTCGGGCGCCGGGCACGTGCGCTCAGCCCACCGTGGTGCTGAGGGGGCCGGTGATCTGGGCGGAGGCGGGAACGAGCCACGGAGCACATCACAGAGCGCAGAGCGCAGCGCCCTCCTGCTTCCCCGCGGCCCCTGGCTGTCTCTGCAGCTGCCCGGCCGACAGGCACCCGGCTTAGGGCTTCCTGGGGCCGCACCCAGGTGCCCGCCTCCTCCTCCAGGGCCCGCGAGGCCCAGCACAGGGGAGGGCGAGACGCTCAAATGGACTGAAGTTGTGCTCCGTCCACAGCCGCGCGTGTGACTGGAAGTGACCCCGGATGCCAAGACCAGCAGTAAAAAGGCACTGCGCCCTGAGCCAGTGCAGCGCCCGGCCGTCTTCCCGCGCCAACAAGCTTAACCGTTAGCCACCCTGTTACCTGAGCCCACAGGCCTCTCCAGGGGTGACCAGACTCCGCCCAGACCCCCAGGTGGAGGCCCGGGAGGTACCTCACTGCGCACACAGGTTTCTGTGCCGATTACGGCAACAGCGTCCTGTCCGCTGCCCTCGGGATAAGGGGACAGAAGGAAACGTGCGAGTCCGCAGCAGGCGCCGTGACCATGAAGCCGCACAGCGGCCTCCCTGAGCCACAGGAGCCGCCTCACCACCTGGTACCACACTGGGCACCACCGTCCGCCCATCGCCCGCGCCCGGGCGGCAGAGGCCAAGGGAACACACTTTGGTTTTGTTTGGGCCCCAGACTAAAACGTAAGCACTCCCCCCCAGAACAAGAATCTTATTCATGCCTGAAGCCCACTACCGACACCTGTCTACGGAGAACCCAACTACATCTGCTGATGAATGAATGAAGAGGGAGGAGGAGGATGAAAATGGGGAGGGGGGGGCTGGGGTGCATGGTGAATGGATGGATGGAGAAAAGAATGGATGGATGTAGAGATGGATGGAAGATGGATGGATGGAGAGATGGATGGATGATGGATGGATGAATGATCCATGGATGGAGAGATGGTTGATGGGCAGATGAATGGAGAGAAGGATGGATGATGGATGGATAATGGATGATGGATGGATAATGGATGATGGATGTAGAGATGGATGGATGATGGATGGATGGAGAGATGGATGATGGGCGGATGGAGAGATCGATGGATGATGGATGGATGGATGGATGATGGATGGATGGGTGGAGAAATGGATGGATGGAGAGATGGATGAATGATGGATGGATGGAGAGATGGATGGATGATGGGTGGATAGATGGGTGGATGGCAACAATCCGATCCCAGGCGTCCCCGGGAAAGGAAGGACTCCCTGTGGGAAGCTGCTCTCTTAAAGCCGCTGAAATGACAAGTCCCCTCATGAGATGCTCCGGCCACACGGATGTTCCGGAGAAAGAGGCCGAGCGCCGTCTTCGCCTGCGGACAGAAGTCGCCTTCCCACCTGCCTGCTCCCGACCCAGACACCAAAGGCAGGCCGGGCCCCCCAACTCATCCTCCCGAGCGCAGGAGCCACCGGACACTGAGAAGGACGCTCCCAGATCAGCCCAGTTCCACGACGCTCCCCCTTCAAGGACACGCAACCCGCGGGCTCCACCCGCCCCCGTCCCAGGGAACAGACAAGGCCGGTGGCCTCGTGCGCTCCCCTCGGCGCGACCAGCTGCACGGGTGGGCGTACCAGTCGCGGGCGTTGGTGGGGAACAGGTAGCCCTTGATCATGGCGAAGGTGGACACGGCGTAGCCCAGGATGTTGGCGCACCACAGCAGCGGGATCCAGTTGTCGAAGATGATGGTGGGAGGGAACCAGGAGAGGAAGCGGGCGTTGGCGAGCCAGAGCAGGTGCGTGATGAGCCAGGCCTGCAGGCCGTTGATCTCGTACTTGTTGATGACCCCTGTGGAGGCAAGACTGGAGCTCAGAGCGAGCTCCCGCCCTGAGGCAGCCGGCTCCGCCCCACGGGCGCTGGGGCCTCAGCTGCTCGGGGGCCTGGTCTCTGGTCTCTGGCACCCAGACTCCAGCCCCGAGCGCGGCCGGCTTCTGCGGCGACTCCAGGCCCAGGCAGGACACAGGGTGCACCTCCCACCTGGGGAGAGGCGGGCCCAGATGGTTCCTCTGGTTCTGATTCTCCCGACGGCCACAGAACCGGCGCCAACAGGAATCAAGTTTAGGATCAGATCCAAGTTGAGAGGCAGGTGTCAGCCTCCACTAACTGTCCTATCGCCTTGGCTGCCACGCACGTGGCTCCCAAAGATGACGAAGGGGTGCGGGCAGGGTCCTGGGGGCCTGCGGCAAGGCACGTCCCGGAGGGGTTTGCTAGTAAAAGGGCACTTTGCTGAGGTTGACAGAGAAACGGAGCTCGCTGAGCACCAAGCACTGACAGCTTCGCCATAACAAAGGCCACAAGGTGTTTGGTTTCTGCCTTTTGCTCTAAAGATGACATCACACCCAACCGGCTCCATGCTTGAGCGTTGACCTAGGAACCAGGTCACGGTTCGATTCCCGGTGAGAGCACATGTCCGGGTTGTGGGGGGCGTGCAGGAGGCAGCGGATCCATGATTCTCTCTCAGCACTGATGTTTCTCTCTCTCTCCCTCTCCCTTCTGCTCTGAAGTCAATAAAGGTATGTGTGTATTTTAAAAGATGACGTCGCTGATGCAGTCACCGGTGTTTTGTGGAGTCTTGGCTCTTCGGCCACAGCGATGCCAGGAGCTGGACACCGGAAAGCCGGGCGGCTCGCGCAGAACCAGCCAATGGGTTTCCCACGCCCCCTGACGCCCACCCCTCGATCCTGCCTTTCAAAACCTTCATTAAAAGCCATGGAGAGCTTGGGTCTAAGCCATAGCTTCCTGGGCTCCTGGCGTGGTGCCCTGCCAATGAACTGCCTGACGTCTCCCCCCAGAACTCGGGGCTCGGCCCTGTTGTGCAGTGGCGGGCGGGCCCTCGTCGGTTCGGTCACCAGAGGCTGAGTGGCCGGCCTGCACTGCCGTAGCCCGGGGCTGAGCTGGAGAAGCTGTGGGGACGGCCTGTGGGACTCGGGGCACGCCCCTCCCTCTGGGCCCCTGGGTTCCTGGAGATCGTGGGGAACGAATGGACAGACAGCCTCCCCCTAAAAAACACCCCACCCACACCCACCCTGCCCCCGACACCTCTGTGGGCACACAGTGCTGGGCACGTGGTGCTGGGCACGCGGTGTCTGGGCTGAGAGAGGCTCCACTAGCCCAGTTTTGGCACCAGCGGTGGGGCCGGCGGCCACTCAGGTCCCTCCACTGAAGAACGTGACCTTCGACCTCAGGCCCGGGGCGCCCCGGCTGCTCTGGGTGCCGTGAAGCCGCTGAGTGAGAAGCCTTCGGGCAGGAGCAGCAGGGGAGGGGCCCCGAGACGAGGGGACGGGGATCTGATGCGGCTGAGCCGGTGTTACCTGCGGGAGTCACCGCGCCCTCCTGGACGCCGCCCACGTAGCCGGGCAGGAACCGGTGGCAGACGTCAGGGAGCGCCACGTACAGCAGCACCTGCGGGAGAGTCTCGCTGAACCACCCGGGCCTGGCGGTGCCCGCGGCGGCGGCTGTGGAGGCCCCTCGGACTAAGATCCCCACGCGGGGTGGTTACTCCTCCCAGGTCCGCAGCTCCCCACTGCCCAGCAGCCCGCCCCAACCTCGGGCGGCTCCCCCCGCGGGCGGGCGTGGGGGCACCCTCTGCATGGGGAGGCGGCCGGGCACACCTGGGCCCCCATGAGGCGCTGCCAGGACAAAGCCCCGGCCACCCCGGCAGACGGCGCCGCCGGTGGCACGCAATGCACCTGACCCCGAGCGGGGAGGCCTCACCTGGAACGAGACCCACAGGGCGTAGATCTGGGCGGCTTCCTTCGTCACGGCCGGCGTCTTGGCCCAGATGTCGGAGAGGCGCACGCGGCCGGCGGCCAGGTCCAGCACGGGCGCCGTCAGCGAGCAGGCGTACTGGTCGCACGCCATGATGAAGAAGTACACGATGAAGGGCGCGAACAGCAGCAGGAACAGGATGCTCGCCAGGGAGAACCAGTCCACCTCCCTGCAGAGGCGGTGCGGTGGCGGCGCGGTCATGGTCACGCCGGCTGTCCCTCTGCCCTCCCCACCACGGCCGTGTGCCAGCCAGCCAGCACCTCGGAGAGGCGGCCACTCCACGTGCACCCTCCGGCCGTGCACGGGGCACATCGGGCACCCACAGGAAGCCCAGGCCCAGCGTCTGGACGCAGCGAGGTGGCTGTGGGCTGTGGGGGACGCGCAGTCACCCCTCAGTCCCAACCCAGGCCAGCGGCCTCAGATCCAGGCGCCCGCCGGGCTGTGAGTGCGTTTCCAGCTTCCTTTTCTGTTCCCGGCTGCACTTATAAGAGCGGAGGCCGCTTCCCTCCTCAGCCTCGACAAGGAGACGCTGTGATGGTCTAGGACAGGCCTGAGGCCGGCCCCCTCCCCACCACCCACGCTGTCCCCAGCCGGGAAGACGGGCGGGATCCTTACCAGGCGCGGCCCCACTGCCCCTGGGCCTGGGCCGCGGCCACGCTGCTGGCAGCACTGGTGTGGGGAGCGCTGGGCCGGAATCTTGCAGCCATGGCCCTGAGGAGGGAGACACTGCTCAGATGGTCCCCAAAGCGCAGACCTCTCCCTGCCACTGCCGCCAGGATCTCGGGCCCCACGGGGCTGCCCCCTCTCGACTGTGTCCTGGCGGCAGATTCCCCCCAGGGAGGAGGCCAGCGCAGCTCAGATGCTCTTGGACCTGCAGCTGGTCTCCTCTGACTGACAGCAGAGCCCCCGTCTTGCCGCGTGAATGGAGCCAGCGTGGCAAGGAGCCTGGGCCGAGCCGGCACGGCCATGGGTGAACCTGGGGGGGGGGGGCGGTGGAGGATTAGAGAAAAGACAGACAAGAGAAGAAAGCTGGGCCGGGTGGGACGCTGTTCTCTGATGGAGAGACAGCGCCAGGGCCTGCAAGCCGAGTCTTTATTTTATAGCAGATCCCATGAGGCACAGTAAGGGCGTGGCCAAGATGTTTATAACGTTCTCGTGGGTTTCGAATCCACTCAATCACATGCACCTGATCAAGCTTTGTTTACTGCCCCTCCCGCAGCCCACATCACTCAGCCACCTGGGACCACAGGTTCGGGCCATGAGGTCAAGCTCACAGCCACAGCCTTTGGCTATAACTGTGCCGGGACCTGCACGTGGCTTTGCCAGGAGAGGGGACCGGGCCCTCTCATTAGGCCGAGGCCTGAACCTGTCCAAACGCTGTGGCCGCTCTCCACAGGAGCCCTCTGCCGTCGGCTCCTGCCCGCCACCCGCTGTACCCGCTGCCGCAGGTCCCGGGGTCCCCACCCACGTCGGAAGGAGAACGGCCACGGGGAGGGAGAATGGAAGCCATGAACGTGGGTGTCGGGTGAGCAGAAAGGTGACTGGCACGTGGGCGGTGCCACTGGAGCTTTTGGGAGAAACAGCTGCTCGATGAGGCACAGGAACCTCAGCACAGGGAACAGCAGCCCCAGAGCGGGCGTGGGGAGGCCACGGAAGGAGAAGGGGCAGAGGGGCGCCTCCCGGAGCGAAGCCCCACAGCCACGGCCGAGCTGCTGCAGAGCTCCCGCCCGGAGTCACCTGTGTCCTCAGCACCGAGCCGGGCGACACCCGTGTCACACCCGTGACCATGGACGGTGCCGTGGGGGCGGGACTCAGACAGGGGCTGACACGGAGGTGCACGCACCTGCTGTCGTGCTTCTCACCGCGGCGAGGTCGCTGCCTGTGCCACGCACACGGCGTTCACGCCAGCCTCTCGTCACGGGACCCGGCAGCACAGCTCTCCCTTCGCGTAGAGGCCCCGCCTGTGCTCCACCCGCCGCGCCGAGTCCTGCCGGGACAAAGATGCGGAGGACACTCAGGGAGCTGACCTTCCCGGACCCAGGTGACATGTTCAAGGCCACTCCTGGGTCCAGTGAGAGCCCACCCCCACCCGCAGGTGCTCTGCCCGGCACACGCCGGGTCCGGCAACAGTAAGTACCAACAACGGGTGGACGGATGGAGGCCTCCTGGAAGGGTCACACAGCCCTGGCCAGTGTGGCTCAGTGGAGAGAACGCCGGTTTGAGGACGGAAGGGTCCCGGGTTCGATTCCCGGTCAAGGGCCTGTACCTCGGTTGCAGGCTCGATCCCTGGCCCTGGTCCCGGCCGTGCGGGGGCAACCAATGGGTGTGTCTCTCTCACACATCGATGTTCCTCTCTGTCTCTCCCCCTCCCTTCCACTCTCTCTGAAAAATCAATGGAAAAAGATGCTTGGGTGAGAATTAACAAAAAATAAATAAAATAAACCGGCAGATGCAGACCTGGGAGCAGCCACAGACCCAAAGGCGCTTTCTCCGTAGACTTACACACAGCAGCCTGCGCGCTCGGGCTGTCAGCCACCCCCGCGCCGTTCCCAGCGGCACGTCCGAGGAGCCGGGGAGCCGGGGAGCCGCAGGGTAACTGGCCCTGCACACCCGCTGACCCCTCGCCCCTCCTGGGGTGTCCGGGCACGATGCCCATGTACCAAGGCTCTGCGGTCACAGCTGAAGCTAAGGGAGGGTGTGTGTACACCTGGCAAAGGAGTCGCGCCAGGGAAAGCCATGGGGCTGCCTGGCGCCCCCACAGGCTCCCTCAATGGGAATCTGACCTCCAGAAACAGAAGCTAAAGGAGCCGTGGTCCCGAGCGTTTGGGACGATGCGGTGACACGGCCGAGGCTCAGTGTTTGACTGCTGCCCGGCCCGTGTGGCTCAGGGGCTGAGCGTCCACCTAGGAACCAGGAGGTCTTGGTTCGATCCCCAGTCAGGGCACAGGCCCGATTTGCGGGCTCGATCCCCAGTGTGGGGCTGCAGGAGGCAGCCGGTCAATGATTCTCTCTCATCATGGATGTTTCTCTCCCCCGTCCCTCCCTCTCTGAGATTAATAAAAATATGTTTAAAAAGAAAATTTTTTTGATTGCTGAGCCGTTCATTTGACACGTCCATCTTTTATTAAATATTTGCTGGGACCAACAAAACCGATGACTCAGGCCCCGGGCGGCTGTCGGAGCGTCTTGGGGGCTGAGGAACAGGCCGCACCAGAGGCCCAGGACCAGGACCACGGGGCGGGGCCGGGCCGGGGCCGGTGACTGCCTGCGGGGCCGGGCCGGGGCCGGTGACTGCCTGGGAGGCAGGACCCGCTCCTGCTGCCGACGGGCCCCACGGGGACTCGTGTGTGGCCTGGAGCACCTACTCACCACGAGGCCTGTGTGGCCTGGAGCACCTACTCACCACGAGGCCTGTTCCCGTCCGAAAGGGACACCGCCCTCTCCTCACGGAGACGAGGTCAGGGTGCCGCGGGCTCGGAGCCCCCCTCGTCACATCCCCTAAGAGAACTGTCACCAAGGCTACCGTGGGCGCCAACACCACCCTCCCGGGGACCACGCTAACATGGGCACCAGCACCACTGTGGGGGCCATGCAGGCCCAGAGGCTCAGCTGGGCTCGGATTCCCACTGGCAGGGAGAGAGGGGGGTGCACCCACAGCCCTCTCTCCATGTTTGGTTACCCCTCAACTTGCAGCGGTTCTCAACCTGTGGGTCGCGACCCCTTTGGCGGTCGAACGACCCTTTCACAGGGGTCGCCTAAGACCATCCTGCTTATCAGATATTTACATGACGATTCATCACAGTAGCAACATGACAGTTATGAAGTAGCAACAAAAATAATTTTATGGTTGAGTCACAACACAAGGAACTGTATTTAAAGGGCCAGAAGGTTGAGAACCACTGACTTAGTGGCTTAAACAGTCTTATCATCTCTCATTGTTTCTGTGGGTCAGGAATTTGGGGAGAACCTGGCCAGGCAGCAATGCCTGGGGGTGTCCGGGCGGCTGCTCTTCAGAGGGTCCCCCGGGGGCTTGCCTGGGTGTCCCCACAGCACAGTGGCCACAGGCCCGTGGGAGGGGGATGTTGGGGACCAGCGAGGCTCCAGCGAACTCAACGGAAGTTGCCTTTTCTGCCCCCGCCTGGCAGGCCTGAGCCCCCTCCCCAAACACACTGCCTCTCCAGGGGGGGCCGGACAGCAGGACACAAGCTATTTGGGGCCATCGGTCGGTGACGCAGCCTGTCACAGATAACAACAGCTTTGAGCACCTGCCAATCTGCCACCTGTGACCTCACCACGTTCTCGCTCGGGCCTGGGCAGCGGGCGCCATCAGCCCGTTTCCCAGGTGAACAAGACGCTCCCGCTAAAGGGGCGCAGCTGGGACCACGGGAGCCTCACCCACCAGGCCACACGCGGGAGGCTGTGCAGTGACATCCAGAACGAGGGTGGCGACACCCACCGTGGATCCGAGCACAGCACCCGGCCGGCCCAACACACACAAGGAACCTCGCGGTCACAGGACAGCGGGCAGCTGCTCCGGGAAGGAGTCCGCGGAAGGTGTGGCACAGACGGAAACACTGGACTTCGGACGACACCAACGACAAAACCCAGGACCGGAGGGGGTGGCAGCCGCCCCGGGAGGCCAGGCAGACCGTCCCCCCACCCCCACCCCGCGTTTCTGGCCACGCACAGGAGGCAGCGTGAACCTGCGGGGGTGAGAGCGCCGCTGGAGCCTGCTGTTCACACTCGGGTGTGGGGGGCACGCCTGTCCCGGGAGCCCTCGGCACAAGGACAAGCTGCCAGGCGGTCACCGTGTGAGACTGTTTGGTAAAAGGCCCAGGACCAAATCCTTAAACCAGACACACAGGTGAGGTTTCCCCTCTTTTCCTCATTTTTCTGGTAAATGCACTTGTATAATAAAGTAATCTAACCACAAAAAGGGTGTTTTTTAAACAGCTCTTGGAATGATAAGATGCACAATTCTGGGAACATGTGTGGCTCTAACTGTGGGTCCATCTATCCCCAGGGAACAGTGAGGATGACTGTTGGGGTGAAGCTGGGGTTCACCCGGAGCCTCCGACACCCCCGCCCCGCCCTCCACAGGCTGGGCTCCCACGCGCCTTCCCAAGCCTCAGTCGCCAAATGCTCCCAGGCACATGGCCCCTCTGAGCTGGGCGCTGCGGAGCTCTGGCCCGGCTGACCCTGGGCCACTTGGGCGGCCTCCAGAAGTGGGCGTGTGCCCGCGGGGAAGGACATGCCCAGAGACGAGGCCTGATGGCAGCTCAGGGCTCGGCTTCTGAGAAGCTGGGACATCTATGCTCCCGATAACACGCGTTTAAAAGTCAGACACTCAGGCCCGCGCCTTCGTCCAGCCCCAGCCCACCCCCAGGACTCCTGAACTCTGGCCTGTCTTCTCCCACGCGGCTCCATGAGTTCTTGCCCAGTACACACCCACACACCCTCCTTTTCCAAACCCCATTCCCACTCAAACCCTCTGCTCCCTCACTCTGTCCTGCCCGGGCACGCAGCAGCCTGCCACACACTTTTATCCACAAACCTGCCTCTCGTTGTTTGTTTGTTTTTGTGCCACAAACCACGTGGGAGGATTGTGTCAGAAGCGGTCCAACTGCGCGGGAGGGAGGTTTCTGACGGATGTCGCTGAGTTTCCCCGGCTCACCCTGCTGGCTTTCCCGTGGCCAAGGGCCTGCAGGTGGAGACTCCATCCTCCCAGACCGGCCCCTGCCGCCCTCCTGCGCCTTCAGATGCCCGGCCTCCCGCCCCAGCTTCTCAGCTCCCTCGGCCGGCCACGGGCGACCACGTCTGAGAATCAGCCTTAAAGCATCAGCCATGTGTGATGATGTCTGAGAATTAGCCTTAAAGCATCAGCCACGTGTGGCCACGTCTGAGAATTAGCCTTAAAGCATCAGCCACGTGTGGCCACGTCTGAGAATTAGCCTTAAAGCATCAGCAGGTCCTGGCACGCGGGAAACGCCCAGGAAGTGACAGGTCACACACGCCTTTGGATAAAAGGTTCCTCATCTCGCTTTCCCCCCTCCTCTCTCTGCCTTGGGTCAGAAATCTTCCCAGACCCGTAAAAACCCTTTTCATAAAGTTACCAAGTGCCCAGGAAAGAGGCGCTGTCGTTATTGTAGGAGCTGGGAAGGGAGTGACCCTTTCCCAGGGAAGCGGTGAGCGCCTCCCCGGTTCCAGCGGCTCCTGGGTTCCCCCAAACGGAAAACTGCATCCGCCCCCTTCCCCCCCCCCGCCCCCCGCGCCGCACCCGTGGGCCGGGCAGGAGCGCGCCAACCGGCCCAGGAGCGCTCACCAGGCTCTGCCCCCCTCCACCCCCGGCGAGCTCCCCAACACCCGGGGGACACGCGTCCCCGAAGGGCCGTCTGGGGTGAGCCAGCCGGCGCCCCTAATCCCCGGCCTCTTCTCACCGGGCCCCGCGCGAACCCCCCACACCTGCGCGCGGCTCCAGACCCCGGGCCCAATCTCCCCTGCGCGCGCGCACCCGGGCCCCCGAGCAGCACCGTCTCCTGCCCGCGCGCCGGCCCCTCCTCCCCTGCGCGCAGCGCCCCCCGCTCCTGCCCGCGCGGCCCGCTCACCTGCGCAGCCCGGCTCACCTGCGCCCTCTGATCCGCCACCTCCGGGACC
>NW_005872716.1:28392-31291 GCF_000147115.1 Myotis lucifugus | reverse complement strand
CCCGAGCGTCCCTGCGCCCCGAGATTGGCCGCGGGAGCTCCGCCCAGCCTCCTAGAGCTGACTCCGGGGCCACCGCGCGCGCCAATCGGCGGAGATCGGGGCGCGAGATGTCCGGCTGGGGGTTCCGCCCCGAGGACTCCCTGCCCCGCGAAGGGCGGGAAGCCGGGCACCCGAGGGCGGGGTATGGGTGCCGCGGCGTGGAACCCGTCAACCCGCGCGCGAGGGTCTGCCGCGTGGTCGCGGGCAAGCTGCTTCCCCTGCCTCAGTTTCCCCTTCTGGCAGCGGGGGCTCCAGCGGCGCGAGCAAGTGCAGAGCATCCAGGGTCCCGGTGCCGGTCCGCACGGACAAGATCCCTGCTTTGGGGGCGGGAGGCAGTACCAGTAGGCAATCGAGTAGGTGTACAGGCGGCAGGTGGTGGGAGGTGTGGGCGGGACTAAAGGCGGGTCACAGGTGTGTGCGGGCCACGGGTGTGTGCAGAGCTGTGTTCTCTGGGGCTGGCAGGCGGGGCTCTGCGAGGAGGCCTTCACAGGTCGGATCCCAGGACGTGGCCGCACCTGCACTTTGGAGTAGGGTGTTCCTCGCCCTGTGCAGAGATGCGGGGGAGGAAGCCGCGTGGCTGGGCGCAGGGAGAAGCTGAGCTGCCAAGCAGAGGCCCCTGGGTTGTGGCCAAACGCGTGGGAAGCTCTGATGGGTAAGAGCCCCTCAGAGTCGTCCCCCTGGGCAGGAATGGCCCAACCCTGTACTCCTGCCCCCATCAGCCATGGGACACCCATCAGCCACGGGACACGGGTCATCCTTGCAAGGGCATGGCCTTGAGCTAGGCCGCTGTCCAACCAGGCGGCCCTGGAGAGGGGTGGGCAGCTGCAGGTGCCTGCAGGACCCCGGTCCTACATCTGGGGTGTCAGGGGTCTGCGTGGCCCTTCTCTGTGTTCCCCGCAGAGACCTTTGTTTTTTTCTGCAGTTTTTTTATTTTGAAAAAAATGTCAAACCAACCAACCGGTTGAATATACACGAAAGGGACGCCCATCTACGGAGATTCAGCAGACGTCATGGTTCCTCTCCCCTCTGTGTATGTGTGTACCGCCCCCCCCACTTCCCCCTGAAAGATGAATTAGCTGCAGGTGATACCGCCCTCCTAAACACATCAGCACCCATCTCCTAAAAACGAGGGCCTTCTTCTGTATGACTGGAATAGAGTGGCACGCTCTGGAAATTACCATCAGTGCAACGCTAGCATCTGATATCTTGTCCGTATTCAGTGTCCGCAATGTCCCAGTGAGGTGCTTGCTAGCTTTTCTAAACCCAGGATCCTACCAGGAAACCACGGGTGCATTTCGTGGTCATGGCTCCTGAGCCTGCCTTCATCTAGAGCGGGGACCCCGTCTTCTTAACTCGCTGTGTTGCATCTTCTCGGTCCTCCGAGACAGGACAGTGTAAAGAGCCACGGCCAGTGTTTGTTGCTGTCTCTCGCTTGGGGTTTGGCCGTTTTCCTCGCCCTGGCATTGAGGCTGTGCACTTCGGGGCAGGGTAACTGCTACACAGACGGTGTCGTGTCTCCATGCATCACGGCGGGAGGCAGCGCGATGCCCCTCTGTCCCACCGCCGAGGGTCAGTTGGGTTGCGTGGTCCAGGTGGTTGGTGCCAGGTGTCTCCGTGATTAATAAGTAACCTGTGGAGTGACACTTTGAGACCAGGTCAACCTTTCACCCAGCCACCTGGCAATTAATGACGGCTCTTGCCAGCTACTGAATCACAGTCTCTTTTTCCCTCACCAGGGACACTTGGGAGCAAATCATTTACACTCTCCAGACCAAGCCCGTCAAACTCACAGGCTACCACGGGCCAAATACACAAGGTTTAAGTGGATGTGGCTGCAAAAAAACAAAAGCTTCCACTTTCATAGAAACGTCGGTTTATTTCGATAGAGACATGCTGAATACAAATAAATGAGTCATCATTAACATAAAATAATAGAACATTGTAATAAAAATCAATATCTTTTCTTGAACATTCACTTACCAGACATTGAATAACTGCACAAAGGAATAAGCGTCACACAAATAAACCTATTTTTCTGTTTCTCCGAAAGCGAAATATTTCCTGTTGCGCACACCCGACAAGTCAGTACTAGATTAATGACGTGGCCATCGGCCGCTAAGATTTTTGCTGCTGGTGTTAGTGGAGAGAAATGGTGCGCCTGCGCGTAAGGTGCGTAAGGAAAATGAATGCAACACGATCATAATCATCAGTCGCTAGCGAACGTTGTAGTTCATTATTAATAATGACGTATAAGAGGATATTGTAAAAACTAAGTTACAAAGTTTTTATTAAAACGTTTCTTACATACGGTTCTATTGGCTGGGCCGCAAAAACATTCCTTGTGTGCCGCATGCGGCCCGCGGGCCATGAGTTTGACATGCTTGCTGCAGACAGTCCTGGCCCCTCTTCAGTGGCATTCCTTAAAGATGAAACCGACCAGAGACTGGCCCGCCCCCGACCCTCACTTCGGTGGGTCCACCTGCCGGAGGGCACACGGGACCCCAGTGAAGACTCGGCCGAGCCCTCCCGAGGCCTCCCCGGGGCTCCCACCCGGAGAGAAACCCCAGGACAGAGGAGCCGCCCCCCCCCCCGAAGGACGCCTCCCCTCGGCTGGACTCTTGACTGTCTTTCCCCGGAATCCATGGGTCCCCAAAGATGGCAGCCCGGGAGCCATGGACAGGGACAGCCGCCCCCCGCCCCCCCTTAACAAACAGACGCTAAAGCCCCGGGTAAACTGTTGTGAAATCTTCCCGCTGCGCGGCCCGCCCCCCTGATAACGGCGCTGCGGGGACAGCATCCAGCGCAGGGGCACAGGGAGGCGCCGTTTGGGGGGGCGCGGGGGTAAAACAGAGGGGCGCGC
>NW_005872716.1:26125-27275 GCF_000147115.1 Myotis lucifugus | reverse complement strand
ATAGTGGTGGGGTCCGTTACCAGTCACAGTCGGTCCTAGTTCTCCCTTGCGGGCTCATTACCCCTCTCCCCTGGCCGCCCGGTGTGGAGTTGTCTCTTTGGGTTTGTCTGGTTCGAACTTGCTACCCAAGAAACAATTGAAAACCCTATGGTTTCCAGGGAGGCGCCCTTTCCCCCAGGTGTCTTGGAGCCTTTCATCCTTCTATATTTTTTCAATACCAACCCCGCTGTCATTTCCGCAAACTCAAAGCAAATCCGTTGGGGGTGATTTGGGGGGGAGAGGGGGGGCCGAGCCACCCGGACACAGCTGGCCCTCCCGGACTGTGCTGGGCGCTGCTGGCTAGCCCAGGGTTCGAGGTGCCTGCCCCTCACTGCGCCTCCAGGTGCTGCCTTCTCCCCACGTGGGCAGGGCCTTCCTCATCGCTCGTTAATCAGCGACCAGGGAGTCACTTCCTCCTCCCGGTGCCCGGTCAGCCCTGCGGCGCTGCCCGTGTCTCAGGTCCTGCAGGTGTAGGTGTCGGAGATGCCCTCCACCTGCGTCCGGGCCAGCAGGGCGCCGAGCGCTTCGAGCGTTGCTTGGCTTGGGCCTCTCACACCCCCTGCAGCAGGTGTCGGTGCCTCCGCGCGTGGAGGTGCTGACCTTGCCCCCACTCTGTCCATGTAGGCATCGAAATCGCCAAACAGAAGGGAGCAAGGTACCGGCTGGGCCCAGAGCTGGAAATATGGTGAGAGCAGAACTCGGGAACACGGGGGTGGGGGTGGGGATGGGGGTGCAGGGAGGTGTCCGCAGCCTCGCACCTGGGCCACACCTGGGCACTCCGACTTGACCGGCCCGTGGGCTGCGTCCCCCTGTCCCCGCCTCACCTTCTGTCCCCTCCCTCGGCAGCGGCTACGGGTGCTGGGATCACTATTACGAGTCGGACACCCTCTTGCATTCTCTGCAAGTCCTGGCTGCCCTCCTGGAGTCTCCAGTCACTCAGGACATCCTCTGCGACGTGGGATGTAAGTGCCGACGACGGGCCAGCTCAGAAGAGGCCACAGTGCAGCCCACAGTGGAGGCCACAGGTGAGCCCACAGGTGGAGCCACAGTGAGCCACAGTGAAGCCACAGTGGAGCCCACAGTGAGCCACAGGTGCAGGCCCACAGGTGCA
>NW_005872716.1:0-25966 GCF_000147115.1 Myotis lucifugus | reverse complement strand
ACAGGTGGAGGCTCACAGGTGGAGGCTCACAGGTGCAGGCCCAAAGGTGCAGGCCCACAGGTGGAGGCCCACAGGCGGAGGCCCACAGGTGCAGGCCCACAGGGGGAGGCCCACAGGTGGAGGCTCACAGGTGGAGGCTCACAGGTGGAGGCCACAGGTGCAGGCCCACAGGTGCAGGCCCTCAGGTGCAGGCCCACAGGTGGAGGCCCACAGGTGCAGGCCCACAGGGGGAGGCCCACAGGTGGAGGCTCACAGGTGGAGGCTCACAGGTGGAGGTCACATGGGTGGAGGTCACAGGTGGGCCTGGCCTGGTGCTGTCCTAGTGTGGGTCTGGGCCACACGTTGCTAACAGCAGGTTGGTGGGCCCGGGGTGGCGTCTGTTTATGTCAGCTCCGCCTGTCTCCCGTGAACATGGCCACCCTTGCTTCCCCTCCCCCGGCATCTGCGTGCCTGTGTCCTCCCCCTCATCCTCGTTCTTGCTGTGACTGGCCACGGGGTCTCTCGGAAGCACACGGGAGGGGGCTCAGCGTGTTTAGTGAGGCGCCCTCTCCCCGCAGGCCCGTGATGCACCGTAACGTCCGCTACAACTGCAGGGTGATATTTCTCAACAGGTGGGTGTCCGGGCTCCGGGCGGGGCTGTGATCCGTCCCCGGGGGCTTCCTGGGCACCAGGCAGGCGATGCCAGTAACGCTGCCTCTCCCGGCCCCTGCCCCCGACACAGCTCCCTGGGGAGTTAGAGACAGTGGGTGAGGTTTGGGGACACTGGGCCCTGGAGAGGGAGGTCCGTCACACTAGGGTGGGCTTCCCCACTGCCCCTCGCAGCCCCTCGGAGCGACACCCGCTGGTGTCAGGCTCCGTGACGGGCGGGCGGCCTGGGCTGCCCTCGTGACCGGGCCTGGGGTCTCAGGGGCACCCTGTCCCCTCCTGCAGGAGGATCCTGCTCATCAGACCCAAGATGGCCTTGGCCAACGAAGGGAACTACCGCGAGCTGCGCTGGTTCACCCCCTGGTCCAGGAGCCGGTGAGTCCCTGTCCGACGCGCAGGTGCGTTCTCCGGGGTCTGTGAGGCGTCTTCACCCGGAGGAGCCACCGTCCGGATCGTGGGGGAGACCACGGAATTCGGCCACAGCTCCGGCCCCAGCCCCTGGCATTTAGCTGCTGCTGATTAAGTGGCAGCCAGTTTGTCACAGGGCATCACCCGTCCCCGGCCCCCACTCCCGGCCGATCTTGCGAGCCTGTGTGTCAGGGTCTCCCCACGCCAGCCCTGCTGCTCGGGGCTGGACCGTGCTCCTGTGGGCTGTGCTCCCACGGGAAGTGTGCAGCTGCCTCCCTGGCCGCCCCTGACTTCCGTCCACTGTGACAACCGGAAGGTCGCAGACATGAGGTCACATGTCCCCCGGGGCAAACTGGGTTCAGGCTCAGTCCCCGGCCCGGTCAGGGGTGCGTGCGGGATGCAACCGATCGATGTTTCTCTCTGTCTCTCTCCCATCCACGCTCTCTAGAAATCAATGGAAAAATATCCTCGGGTGAGGATTGACCAAAAACAATTAGGACTTAGGATTATTATATCAAATAACGTTTAACCTTCTCATTGCAGTGTGAATAACGTAGAACACAGTGTTCGCTTTTAGGTGCTTAGCTTTGGGCGGTGGAGTGCATTGGTGCAGGCGGCACCCGCGGGCAGAGGGGACGCTCCCGCCTACCTCCTGCCCCGGGGGGTGGGGTGGGGAGGGCGGACCCTCCCAGCACGGGCTCCATCGCTGGGTCTCACGCAGAGTCATGCGTGCGTGCTTCCCTAGCCGGCTCCTGTGCAGGGTGCTTGTGAGAGTCGTCCAGTGGTTCATTCCTTTATACAGTTCAGCTACTTTGCTTTTTTATGGAAGAACTAGATGTCCGGTGCACAAAATTCGTGCACAGGGAGGGTCCCTAGGCCTGGCCGGCAATCAGGGCTGACTGGGGCCTTCCTTCCCCAGTTGCTGGCTGCTGGCCAGGGCCTTCCTTCGTTCCACGCTGCCCCCTGGTGGACAGAGCAGGTCATAGCAAGCGATCGAAATCCGTCTCTTGGTTGAACTCCCGAGGGGACACTGCATATCAGCCTTTTATAGGTCGATATATAGATTCGGTTTTAAACGTCACCAATAGCTGCGCGAGCCTGATAACAAGCCAGCCCCCCTGCACTGCCCGGTGCCCGAGCCCTGCTCCCCGTCCGGTTCACTTGCTCCTGTCTCCAGGCACCTCAGGACGCACCTCTGCATTTTTTCAAACATGTTTTCGTTGATTTCAGAGAGGAAGGGAGAGGGAGAGACGGCAGCGACCACGAGGCTCAGGCCCACGCTGTTTCCCTTGCAGGCAGACGGAGGAGTATTTCCTCCCTCGGATGATCCAGGACGTGACCAAGCAGGTGAGGCCGGTGGGGGACCCTGTGGGGCGGGAGCCCTCCCGTCACAGTGGCAGGACCCCCGTGAGCCCTTTCGGGCCATTGCTGACCCGGGGATGGGCTACTCCCTAGTGACAGGCCAAGGGCATAGGCGCATAGAGGAGGCAGAGAGCGCTCAGCGCCAGGTGGAGCCTGGAGGGACCCTGGACGAGTGAGAGCTGTTGTCATTGTAGCCGTGGTGACGCCCGGGGCACTTGCAGAGCTGATCCCGTGCGCTCAGCCACATGAGCTCCGGGCAGCTCCCAGCTCGGCTCCAGCTCTGGCTCTGGCTCCGGCTCCGGCTCCGGCTAGTGACCCTGAGGGGCAGCAGGGAGGTGCCAGCCGTGCCAGCCACCTGGGCTGGGAGGGCTCCAAGCTGAGGGCGCATTAGGCCTCGAAGCAGAACGGTGGCCTCATGACGGTCCCCGGGGGACACGGGGTCCTAGGGCAGCTCGCAGCCCAGACGGGTGGCCACGGCCTCCTGCTCTGTCCGCCTGCAGGAAACCGTGCCCTTCGGCGACGCGGTGCTGGCCACGCGGGACACCTGCATCGGGAGCGAGATCTGTGAGGAGCTCTGGACGCCGCAGAGGTCAGCCCGCCCGCCTCCCGCGTCTCCAGGGCCCGTCCTTGCCCAGCCAGCCGGGAGCACGGGGACTTGCGACCGTCGGGAGTTCCCGGCCGTGGGCCGTGGAGACAGGAGATGCCTGAGAGCGTGCGGGGCTGGGCAGGCGGGTTGGGGGCACAGCGGTCTCTTCCCTCACCCGCTTCTGCCCGCAGCCCGCACATCGCCATGGGCCTGGACGGCGTGGAGATCTTCACCAACGCCTCCGGCAGCCACCACGTGCTGCGCAAAGCCCACGCCAGGGTGGACCTGGTCACCATGGCCACCACCAAGGTAGGCACCGGCCGGGACGCTGGAGCACGCGGGCACCAGGGCCGGCGCTGTGTCTCGCACTCGCCCGAGTCCCAGCCCCGGCACAGGGCGTGGCCCGCACACGAGGACCACCCAGTCCTGCTAGTGCGGCCGGCGCTCAGCAAGCAGCTCGCTCCTCGGCTGGGGGCCGCCTGCCCGACTCGTCCAGCCCTGGCATCCACCCTGCGAGGCAGGCGCTGTGACATCCCCTCTGGAGCAGGCACGGGGCACACCCGCCAGCGTCTGCCTCCCGCCAGCCTCCGCCTCCCGCCCTCACCCGCCAGCGACTGCCGCCCGCCCTCACCCACCAGTGTCCGCCGCCCTCCCTCACCCACTGCATCCGCCTCCCGCCCTCACCCGCCAGCGTCCGCCTCCCGCCCTCACCCGCTGCACGGTGTTTTGGGACAAGTGACACGGGGACCGAGAACGGGGCTGAGCCATTTGCCGTTGGCTTTGTGGTGTAGCCTGGGGACCACCCGCACATTCACTCTTTTTTAAAAAATACATTTTTATTGATTTTTGGAGAGAAAGGGAGAGAGAGAAACATTGATGAGAAAGAGAGAGAAACGTCATGGACCGGCTGCCTCCTGCACGCCCCCTACTGGGGATGGAGCCTGCAACCCACGCATGTGCTCTGACCGGGAATCCAGCCGGCCACCTCTTGGTCCCTGGTGGTCGCTCGTGGCCGAGCCACAGGGCCGGGCCATCTGCCTTCTTGCGACACAGTGAGGCGCGTTGTTGGGTGGCTCGCGGGACAGCTTGCATCAGCTGAGCTGGGTCAGGACCTCGGCTTCCTCACCGGGTCTGTCTTCTCGGCACCTTCGTGTCCCCTCCTGACGGACAGAGATGCCAGCGCCCCCCACGGGGCTGTGGGGGGGATGTGGGCGCTGACGTGGGCACTGACGTCCCGCCTGGGAGCCCAGAAGGCCAAGTGCGGTGGCCGCAGGCTGTGGGCCTCCTGAGCGCCGGCATTTCTTCCTGGGGACACGCAGTGAGCTCGCGGGCGGGGTCTGCGGCCTGCGGGCCGGTGGCGCCACGGCACGGACCTCGCCGACGCGCTGTGGCCTGCGCCTTGCAGAACGGCGGCATCTACCTGCTGGCCAACCAGAAGGGCTGCGACGGGGACCGGCTCTACTACGACGGCTGCGCCATGATCGCCATGAACGGCGCCGTGTTCGCGCAGGGATCCCAGTTCTCCCTGGACGACGTGGTGAGAGCCGCGGGGTCCCTTCCCCGTCGGTGCTCTGTCCCCCACAACTGGGGTGTCCAGTGGGGCCCTGAAGGCTCCTGCCTGGCGGTTCCCCTCCACCCGCTGCACTCGCCCCCACACGCACCACCAGCGTCGCCCTGAGTGGCGCTGGGCGTCCGGGGACCCCGTGTGGCTGTGGGAGGAGGAGGCCCTGTAGTAACGAGAGGGGGCGACCTGGTCCCCTGCCCCCCCAGCGTGTGGCGGGCGTGTGTGGGTAAGTCCGCGGCTGGCGGGGACCTGGAGCGATCGGGGGGTTAGAGGGAAGGAAGCAGAGGGGAAGGTCTGGGGACTGCGTCGTCCGCCTCCGTGTGGGGAAGCCAGAGGGGCGACGGCTGTTACTGCCGAAACGGGCGGAAATGCCATCGTGCCCAGGATCCCACCCGGCTCTGCGGGCGCCCGCGTGAGCGACGGCGGGTCCCGGCCTGACCGCCCGTCCGGGGCCACAGGGCTCCACCCCGTGCGGTGGGCGCACCTGTTACCTCGGGGCGGCGACCGGCGCGTGGGCGAGAGGCACTCACCCCCCCACGCCCGCAGGAGGTGCTCACCGCCACGCTGGACCTGGAGGACGTCAGGAGCTACCGGGCCGAGATGTCCTCCCGGAACCTGGCGGTACGTGGGCACCTGGCGGGCGCTGGCCCGAGACCCAGACGCTTTTTTTTTAAACAACAGCTTTATTGAGGCGTCTTTCCCACACCACACAGTTCACTGACTCAGCGCGATTCTGTGGCTTTAGGATATTCCTGCATATACTATGCAGCCTCACCACAGTGTTAGAACTTTTCTCTTTTTTTTAAAATTTAAATTCTTTATTGTTTTAAGTGTTACATAAGTCTCCTTTCCCCCCACTGACCTCTCTGGCCGCTCCCACCCACCCCCATTTCTTTTTTTCTTTTTTTAAATTTATTTTTATTGATTTCAGAGAGGAAGGGAGACGGGGAGAGAGAGAGAAAATCCATGATGAGAGAGAATCGTGGACCAGCTGCCTCCTCACGCCCGTGTGCGGGGACTGGCTTCCCACGGAGCAGAATGCTTTCGTGCTCCATCCACGTGGCAGCGTGCGGGGCTCCGTGCCTCTTGCTGGCCGAGTGACATCATTGCGTGGCTGGACCGCGCCGTTTGTCCCTCGTCCGTAGACGGGCGTGTGGGCTGTTGCCACGTTCTGTCCGGACGAACGTGCGGCTGGGAGCACAGGCCCCGGTTCTCATGGACGCAGTTCCCGCTTCTCCCGGGGTCTGGCCGGGCGCGAAGTGCTGGGTCACGGGGCCCTTCTACCGTTACCTTTGGGGGAGCTGCCCGCCGTCCCGCCCCTCCTGCACCCCACCGGCCGTGCACGTCCGAGGGCTCCGCCCCTCCACGTCCCGCCGACACGGTGCCGTCCGTCTCTCCGATCGTGGCCGTCCAGTGGGTGGGAGGGTCGCCCGCTGCGGCTCTGACGTGCGTCCAGTGGCGGACAGAGTCCCGCTCAGCCGCGTGGGGCCCTGAGGTGGCACCGGGTCACCATCAGGCCCGACTCCACCCACAGGCCAGCAGGGCGAGCCCCTACCCCCGCGTGAAGGTGGACTTCGCCCTCTCGTGCCGCGAGGACCTGCTGCAGCCGCTGTCGGAGCCCGTGGAGTGGAGATACCACAGCGTCGGCGAGGAGATCAGGTGGGCGGTGCTGGGATCTCAGAATCCTGTCTGGGGAGCTCTTGTTAGGAGGCGGTCACCGCATCTGGGGCCGATGGTGTGGACGCTGCAGCCACCGCCACCGGGTGCACCCCAGCTCTGAGCGTGTCCCACGGAGACTCGAGACAGAAGCCCTGTCCTCTACCCTCCCCTCCCCCCACACTCCCCCAGGCACCCCCCCACCAGGGACCAAACCCCACACCTGACTCCCCCTGTTGCCCCCCAGCCTCGGACCCGCTTGCTGGCTCTGGGACTTTTTAAGACGAAGCCAACAGGTAGGACCTCAGGGCCGCACCCGCCGACCTGCTCCTCCTCGCTGGTGTGTGTCGATTCTGTGCAGGAGAGTGATTTTTTTGTTTGGCTGTTCGTTTTCTTTAAATATGTGTTTACTATATTAAAAACTTTTTTTTTGTTGACTTCCGAGAGGAAGGGAGAGGGGAGAGAGAGAGAAACATCAACGATGAGAGAGAATCATGGACCGGCTGCCTCCTGCACGCCCCCCACTGGGAATGGAGCCCACACCTGGGCCTGGGCCCTGACTGGGAATCGCACTGTGACCTCCTGGTTCATAGGTCGATGCTCACCCCCTGAGCCGTGCCTGCCGGGCCCAATGTTTGTTTTTTAAACGCAACCCAGGCAAAGCGTTTCCCCGCTGGGACGTAGTCAGGAGCTCGGTCTGCACGGCCGGGGCCGCAGGGCACGCCAGGCGGGGCTCTGCGTGTGGCCAGCGTTGGGGTCATGCCGTCTCCAGTGCCTGTGGAGTCACCCTTGGCCGTTCTCCCCGCGGAAGGCCCTGCCCCTGGAGCCCACCGTGGGGTGTGCAGGGCAGGGCACCCTCTTCTGCCCTGTAAGCTGGGCGCCCGCGCAGTTTTGTGGGCGCTGGTCAGGCTGGCGGGGGGGTGGGGCGGGGCGCCACGTCCCCGAGGCTGGGCTCAGGCTGCGTCTGGTTGGCCCCTTGCAGGCGGGGTTCTTCCTGCCCCTGAGTGGCGGCCTGGACAGCGCGGCCACCGCCTGCCTCGTCCACTCCATGTGCCGCCAGGTCTGTGAGGCCGTGAGGAATGGAAGTAGGTGGCCCCTGTGGCTGGGGGGGTGGGGGATCCGCACTCGCTGCCCCGGGCGGAGCCGAGGGGAACCAGGTCCCGGGGGCTTTGCGGACGTGCTGAGCTGTCACAGCCTCGCGCCCGGGGCCTGGGCCTGGGGACAGCAAGGCCGTTCAGGTCCCTTCCTGGGATTCAGACACCGGCCGAGCTGTGTGTCAGCGTGGCCGGTGCAAGGCGCACGGCTTCAGGCCGGGCAACCCCAGTTCCGATCCTCCGTCTGCCTCGACATCGGTGTCCCCTTAGCAACACAAACCAAGAGCAGGGGTGACCGGTGCTGCCGGGGTGACGAGATTCCCGGGGTGATGGGGAGGGCGGTGGGGAGGGCGGTGGGGAGGGCGGTGGGGAGGGCGGTGGGGAGGGTGGGCCCGGGCTCCGCGGGCTCCGTGCCCAGCACGCGGCTGCCACCCTCTGCGGCGGCTTTCAGATCAGGAGGTGCTGGCCGACGTCCGGACGCTCGTGAGCGAGGCCGGCTACACCCCCGAGGACCCCCGGGAGCTCTGCGGGCGCCTGCTGACCACCTGCTACATGGCCAGCGAGAACTCCTCCCGGGAGACCAGCGACAGGGCTCGGGAGTTGGCCCAGCAGATCGGGAGGTGAGTGGGTCGCCGGTGGTGGCCAGGGCCGGGGGCCGCGACACGTTTGTGGCTAAGCACACATCCGGGGTCAAGCAGGGGCCACTGCCTCGTGGTCTGAGCCACGTCCCAGGAGCCCGTGTGTCATGTCCCCCCGTCCCAGCTGCCCGATTCCCCCCCTTCCCGCCCGGGTCCCGGCTGCAGGGCTGCCCTCGCCCCAGCGGCCCCTGTGCCTGAGGAAGGAGGGGACAGGGCTTCTCTCCAGAGCGGGGTGACTAGGGCCTCCTCGTGTCCCCCTCACTCTGCCTCTTAGGACAGAGGGGCACCGCCCGCCTGTGTGCTGAGCTCAGGGCGGCTGCCCCTGGTCCCCCTGCAGCCCGGTGCCCGAGGGACCGCACGCAGGGCTCAGGTCCAGTGCGCCACGTCCCGGCGTCCGTCACAGCCACGCACGGCCCCTCCTCGCAGTGGATTCACTGTCCGGTCCCCGGAAGGAAGGGGCCTGGCACCTGCTGCCCTCGGTCGGGAGGCCGTGGTGCTGAGGACCAGCCAGACACAGAGGGGCCAGCCCCGTGTGACCCTCGTCCGTGACACGTCCCGAAGAGGCAGGGCCAGAGAGACGGGTGGACAGGGCGTCCTCGGGGCTGGAGGGGAGAGGGGAGTGACAGCTGGTGGGTCCAGCGTCTCCTTTTGGGTGATGGAAAGTTCTGGAGCGAGACAGGTGGTGATTGCACAGCATGTGGACGCACCAGCTGCCACCGAGTCGTGCACTTTGTAGTGGTCGGCGTGGATTTTGTGTTGTGTGTGCTTTGCCGCATGCACACGCAGGCACGCCCCTCACACCCACCCCTGTGCACACGCACGCACGTCCCTCACACCCACCCCTGTGCACACGCAGGCACGCCCCTCACACCCACCCCTGTGCACATGGAGGCACGCCCCTCACACCCACCCCTTGTGCACACGCAGGCACGCCCCTCACACCCACCCCTGTGCACACGCAGGCACGCCCCTCACACCCACCCCTGTGCACACGCAGACACGCCCCTCACGCCCACCCCTTGTGCACACGCCCCTCACGCCCACCCCTTGCACATGCCCCTCACACCCACCCCAATGCACATCCCTCATGCCCACCCCTTGTGCACACACACCCCTTGCGCACGTGCACAGAAGCCCCTCACGCCCGCCCTTTCCTCCAGCCACCACATCGGCCTCAGCATCGACCCCGCCGTGACGGCCGTCATGAGCATCTTCAGCCTGGTGACGGGGAAGAGGCCTCAGTTTGCGGCTCACGGGGGCAGCAGCAAGGAGAACCTGGCGCTGCAGAACGTGCAGGTGCGCCTCCCAGCCCCGCCCCGCCCCGTCCCTGCATGGGGCCGCAGGGAGCCCCGGAGACACTGCCCATGCGGCCTCCCGGACAGGGCCAGTCGGTGTGTGCACGTGTGTGTGTGTGCATGTAAGGGTCAGGGTGCGAGACAGCGTGCATGTGAGTATAAGTGTGCAAGAGTAAGCGTGTCTGAGGGGGTGCGTGGGTGAAGGTATGTGTGTGCACAACCGTGTATGTGAGTTTGAAAGGGTGCATGTGGGTTGTGAGCATCTGTGAGTGCACAAGTGTGAGTGCACAAGTGTGTGTGCACAGGAGTGGGTGTAGGGGTGTGAATCGGCACTGGTGTGAGCGTGAGATGGGAGTGTGCACAGTGTATGTGCACAGTGTGTGTGCACAGTGTGTATGTGTGCACAATGTGTGTATGTGTGTGCGTACACAGTGTGTGTGTGAGGGTGTGTGTTCTGCATCTTCGGTGAGTGGCTGCCTCTGGGGAGCTGGATGCTGACCGGCTGCCCTGAGCTCCGGCCGCTCGCATTGGGCCTCTCTGTCCCCTTCCGCTGGGCATGGCGGCCTCCCCTCCTCCAGGGAGGCCAGTGTGGAGGGAGCAGACGAGGCGGCCAGGTTCCTCCCGGCCACTGTGCAGCCCAGTCCCGCCACCAACACTCGGCCCCAGGCCCTAGGCCAGTGGTTCTCAACCTTCTGGCCCTTTAAATACAGCTCCTCATGTTGTGACCCAACCATAAAATTATTTCTGTTGCTACTTCATCACTGTCATGTTGCTGCTGTGATGAATCGTCATGTAAATATCTGATACGCAGGATGGTCTTAGGCGACCCCCGTGAAAGGGTCGTTTGACCGCCAAAGGGGTCGCGACCCACAGGTTGAGAACCGCTGCTCTAGGCCCTTCTGCCTTTGACTCGGCCCCGCCGAGCGCGCACGGGCACCATGATGGGCAGCCGAGGAGGCATAGCAGGGCCCGCACGCCGCCTTCCCCGGAGCGGAGCGAGGAAGCCGAGAGCCTCGACTGTCCCGTGTTCCAGGGGCTGCGTGGGGCGGCCTCTCGAGCCGCGACGGGACCGGGCGTGAGGCCCGCGTCGCCCTCCACGTGCCCCACACACGGTGACGCTTCCCCTCCCGTCAGGCTCGGCTCAGGATGGTCGTCGCCTACCTTTTTGCTCAGCTGAGCCTCTGGGCCCGGGGCGCCCCCGGTGGGCTGCTGGTGCTGGGGTCCGCCAACGTGGACGAGAGGTGTGTATGCCGCGGGCGTGGGAGGGGCCTGGGCTCCTGGATCTTGGAGGGCGAGTGCTGCCCACAGCGGTGTTTCCACGGCCTCTGCCGGTTCTGTGAGCTGCACGGGGGGTGCCAAGTCCCGGAGATGCCAGGCCGCCGCGCTGGGCGAATCGCACCCCTCGGGTCGGCCGCACGGAACCCCGTGTTCTCTCGCGCAGCCTCCTGGGCTACCTGACCAAGTACGACTGCTCCAGCGCTGACATCAACCCCATCGGCGGCATCAGCAAGACGGACCTGCGGGTCTTCGTCGAGTTCTGCCTCGAGCGCTTCCAGCTCCCCGCCCTGCAGCGGTGGGTCCCCCGCCAGCCCGGCTGGGCCCTGAGCCGTGGCCCGGCCTCCCTAGCCCCTCAGCCACCCCCTCCCCAGCCCCCGGCGGCCGGACAACATCTCCCTTCCGCCAGCACTTGGGGTCCCGCGACCAGGCACTCCTTCCTTCCTTCCTGCTCCCCAGGCTCCTGCCGCCTGGTCCCCATCCCCCGTTGCCCATCCCCTGCTCTGTCCGTCCGTCCTGTGCTGAGCGGAGAGCCTGGTGGTACCTGTGCCTTCATTAGCGTCCAGCCGCCCTGACTTGCCTGTCTTGTTCGCAGCATCCTGGCCGCCCCGGCCACCGCAGAGCTGGAGCCCTTGGCCGACGGACAGGTGTCCCAGACGGACGAGGTAATGTGGTGGCTCTGTCCCTGCACTTCTGCCGTCTCCCTGGGCCGGTGTGTGTGCCCTGGGCTCCGTCGTGGCCCTTTGCTGCCCGGGGCACTGGGCTCCACTGCTGGGATTCTGGCCTGGGAGCCCGGGCGGTGCGGCCACTGCTGGCCTTTGACATTTGGACTTGGCCTTCCAGAGGTTGGGAGCAGGGGTGACGTGAGGGGAGTGGGCAGGGAGGAGTGGACGGCGGGGGGGTGTCTGCACGCCTGTGGGTGACCTCACAGAAGACTGTCGCCCCTCCATCCCGGCTGCCTTTCGTGACCCGGCCGGGGGGTCCCAGGCTCTGGTTTCCGGCTGCAGCGGGCGCTGAGGGCGGGCCGGGCCTGCGTCACATCCGGGACCGCTGACGTCCTGCTGCGGCCCCTGAGGGCACAGGGACACCTGTTCCTCTCCTGGGAGCGGGAGAGGGCTGGCCTCGCACTCGGGTCTGTGACTCGCAGGGTCCGTTGCCGAGTGGCGTGAGGAAGGGGTCCCAGCGTCACTTGCTGCAGACGCTGCTCTGTCTCCCGCTGCCTCGTCGCGGCGACGTTGTGATCAGCCGACGGTAACGGCGGGTTTGCTCTGGCTTCTGTCCCGTCCTCTGTGCGTCCACGTCCACGCCGGTCCCACCCGGTCTCCACGGCTGTGGCTCTTGTCGTTAGCACGTGTGGAAATGGGGGCGTGTGAGGTCTCCGCCTGGTTCTTTGTCAAGATAATTTTGGGAATTCTGGGTCCGTAGCATTTCCACGTGAAGTTTGGGATCAGCTTGTCTGTTTCTGCCAGAGAGAGCCCAGCGCGGACTTGCCTGGCGCAGGCGTCGACCGTAGGTCAGTCGCCGTCCTGATGTGTTCGGTCTCCTGGCCGTGTAGTGAGATCTTGTTCATCTTCCAACGACGTTTTGCAGGTTTCAGAGTGACCGTGCGACTGTTTTGTCCAGTTCACTTGTTAAGTAGTTCTTCTGGGTCCCGTTGAAAATGGAATTGTTTTCTGAATTTTGTTTCTGGGGGCTCCTTGCCAGTGTCTAGAAACACAATTTTCTTTTTTTATTTTTATTGATTTCCGAGAGGGAGAGAGAAGCATAAAGGATGAGAAAGTTACGGACTGGCTGCCCCCTGCACGCCCCACACTAGGGACCGAGCCCACAATCCGGGCCTGTGCCCTGACCCCCCCCCCCCGCCAGGAATCGGACCGTGACCTCCTGGTTCACAGGTCGACGCTCAACCACTGAGCCGTGCGAGCCGGGCTACACGGTCGGGTTTTCTCCACGTTTCTGTTCTGTTCACCGATTTCCTTCCTCCCTCCACGCCCGCTGGTATCAGGAGGGGGGGCTCGGGGAGGGGGGGCTCGGGGAGGGGGTCAGGTCCCTGCGCACGAGGCTGTCCGCCCCCTTCGTAAGGGCAGGTGTCTGAGCGCAGCCTCCGAGCGCGGTCTCCCCGCAGCCCCTGCTCGCTGAGTGGGGCCCTCGTTCTTGCTCTTTGCAGGATGCGCTCGAGTTTTCCGCGGGTTCTCCCTGGACCTGTGGGTTGTTTAGGATGATCTTACTTTTCATCTCATTTTAGTTTGAGTTTCCAAACGTCTGTCATTGATTTGGCACCCGCTCTGTTGCGATCAGGGAGCTGGCCGCGTGCCGTGTCCATGTCCTCGTGTGGTCGCGCCCGTCTCCTGCCTTCCTGCCTCCTCCAGGCAGCCCTGGGCGGTGGCCGGGTCGCCTCGGCCTCTCCCCCGCCTTCTCTTCTGTCTCTGATGAGGCCCCTTGCCCTGGATATAGGGCCCACCTCCAACCCAGGCTGATCTTATCCTGAGATCCTACTTACACCTGCAAGGGTTAGCCTGTTTTCAAATAAATTCACAATTTGCAGGTCCCGGGGCTTAGGGCCGGAACATCTCCTTTGAGGGGCCGCAGCTGCAGTCCTCCAAGCCACATGTCTGGTTCGTCTTTTCAATTTTTATTTTTTAAAACTATTTTTTATTGATGTCAGAGAGTAGGGAGAGAGGGGAGAGAGAGAGAAACATCAGTGATGAGAATCATTGGTTGGCTGCGTCCTGCACGCCCCACACTGCGGATCAAGCCTGCAACCTGGGCACGTGCCCTGACTGGGAATCAAACCCAGGACCCGTCAGCCAACACTCTATCCATTGAGCCAAACCGGCCAGGGCTTTATTTAATTTTCAAAATTAACTTGAGAGGGAGAGGGAGAGGGAGAGGAACTTTGATTTGTGTCCACTCATCGGTGCATTCACTGTTGACTCCCGCATGTGCCCTGACGGGGGATCGAACCCGCAACCTTGGCGCGTCGGGACGTCGCTCTAACCCAGAGCCCCTGCCGGCTGGTCCGTCTGCTTTCTGAAAGTGGCTTCCTCCTCGGCCGTCGGTGTCGGGGACCGAGGCCCGGCCCTGGTCCCGTGCCTGTCTCCCCAGGAAGCTCGCAGCGCCTGGCTCTGACCCGCCTCGCCCTCCCCGCAGGAGGACATGGGGATGACCTACGCCGAGCTCTCGGTCTATGGGAGGCTCCGGAAGATCGCCAAGACCGGCCCCTACAGCATGTTCTGCAAACTCCTGCACCTGTGGAGGGACGTCTGCACCCCCCGGCAGGTGCCGCGCCGACGCTCACAGGGGGGGGGTACTGGGGGGCTTGGGGGTGAGGGCAGGTGGTCACCTGGCAGCGGCGGGTTTGGCAGGGCAAGTGTGAGCTAAAACCAGGACGCCCCGTCTCACCGACACCCCCGTCCAGTCCCCAGCGCCCACCGCGGGGCCTCCCTCGGCCCCGGCCATGTTCCCGGGAGGGGCTCACCCACCGCAGCAGGCGAGCTCCTTCCGTGGGGAGAGCGGACTGAGGTCGGAGCGGCGCCGCTTTCGGCCCGTTGTCGGACTCACTAGGTCCCCACGGAACCGCCGGGCAGCCTGGTGAGCCAGAGCTTCCGGGACCGCTCAGGTCTCCCGACGCTGCTGTCGGAACCTGCATTATAGCTCAGCCCCGCCCCCCAGTGCTCTCCCGCCTCCGGGCCGTGCGAGGCAGCGGGGATCTGTCAGCGGGCGCAGCCCCGGCCTCGGGTCTCTAAGCGCCGGGCCTCCCCACCGCCAGGTGGCTGACAAGGTGAAGCGGTTCTTCTCCAAGTATTCCGTGAACAGACACAAGATGACCACGCTCACGCCCGCGTACCACGCCGAGAGCTACAGCCCCGACGACAACAGGTTCGACCTGCGGCCGTTCCTCTACCACGTGGGCTGGCCCTGGCAGTTCCGCTGCATAGAAAACCAGGTGAGCGGGCAGCGAGGCGCCGCGGCCAGGCCGGGCCGGAGCGGCTCGGGGGGGACGGCGCCTGCCACCCTCGCTGCTGCAAAGGGCCAGGGGCTGGCGTCAGCGTTCGGCACGCCCTGCTCCGGGCTGGGCTGTGGTTCCTGGCACTGCGTTCCCCAGAATGAGTGGCTGGCCCTCGCGGGATGGACTCGGTGCCGGTCACTGTCCGTGCTGGACGACTGGCCTTACCGCTTCCAGACCACCCTGCCCGTCCTTTTCCTAATTAATAATAGAACCAAGGGAGGGTTAATAACATCCACTTAAAAAGCAGGCACAGGGCCCTGGCCAGTGTGGCTCAGTGGATAGAGCATCGGCCTGTGGACCACACGGTCCCGGGTTCGATTCCCGTCAAGGGCACGTACCTCGGTTGCAGGCTCCTCCCCTGCCTGGGCCCTGGTCAGAGTGTGTGCAGGAGGCCAGCAATGGATGTGTTTCTCTCACATCCATGTTTCTTTCTGTCTTTCCCTCTCTCTCCCCCGCTCTCTAATCAATGAAAGAATATCCTCAGGTGAGGATTAACAACAAAAAAAACAGGCACAAGGCTCTGGCCGGGTTGCTCAGTGGTTGGAGCTTCAGCCCATGGACTGGGTTCGATTCCAGTCAAGGGCACAGACCTCGGTTGCAGCTCGATCCCCTGGCCTGGTCTGGGCACGGGTGTGAGGCAACCAGTTCGTGTCACATCAGTGTGTCTCTCTGTCTCTACCCCCCTCCTCTCTCTCTGAAAACCAGTGGACAACAGTGCCCTCGGGTGAGGGTCAACAACAACAGAAAGCAGGGGAGGCCCTGGCCGGGCGGCTCATCCTGTGCACAAAGGTCGCGGGTTCGATGCCCGGTCAGGGCACACGCCCAGGTTGCAGATTTGATCCCTGGTTGGGTGCGTATGGGAGGCAACTGGCCGATGTTTCTCTCTCACATCGACGTCTCCCTCCCTCCCTTCCTCCTCCTCCCTCTCTCTGGCTCTCCCTCTCTCCCTAAAATAAAAATATTTAAAAACATCCCCGGGTGAGGATTGTTGAAAAGGAGGTATAGGCCCCCCTTCCCTTTTCCGAGATAGACAGACCGACAGACCGCAGTTAGACCCCCACCCCCACCCCCCCAGTGCATGTGGTAAGCCGGGGCAGGAGAAAGACGGCTGGCAGGGAGCACAGGGTACGCTGGACGTGAGACCTGTGGCGAGTGCACCGCTGAGCTAGAGAATGGGGCTGGGGGAGCCCCCTTCCTGCCTGGTGTGGGGCTGGAGCCGGCCCACACTGCGCTCCGTGCATGGCTCTCAGAGGGCGGTCCCCCAGGGAACAGCCGCAGCGGCTGGAGATGCTCTGGTTACCTTGCCCAGGGGTGGCCCGGGGGCTGAGCCAGGGGTGCTGCTACACGTCCCATATGCCCAGGACTCGCCCCCCCCCACACACGGAGTTAGTGCGAGGCGGGGCTTGGTCCCCCCCCCCGATGCGCCCAGCGGTGGTTCCCCAGATCAGGAATGGAATGGGGTTCGGAGGCCGTGCAGACGTAGAACCCTGAGGAGCCACGCCAGGGAAGCCGGAGTCAGCGGCAGTCTCCCCCTCGGGCAGTGGGGCGTTGTGCCCGCGTCTGTCCGGCCACAGAGAGATCCTGGCGGACGCCGTGCAACACCCCGATTTCTCAGTCCTCGGCCTCGGCCCCCTCTGCCGTGAATCCTGTACGTCCAAGCGTGACCGTCCACGTGGGCCCAGGACGAGGTTCTCACAGGCTCCTCCTTCCAGGTGCTGCAGTTGGAGAGGAGGGAGCGGCAGGGCCTGGACGGTGTGGAGTGACCCCGGCCCGGCCCCACGTGGAGGGCCCCTCGCTGCCAGGATCCCACGCGGGACGGCCGCCTCGCCGGTGACCTTGGCCCGTGACCTTGAGCAGGAGCCCAAGCCTCTCCCTGCCCCGGGCAGGGGGAGCATCAAGCCCTGTTTCATGTTTCAGGGAGAGGCTGAAACATGATCAGTTACTTCCTTAAGAAAAGGCTGAAATAAAGAGAAGGAGATTTCTAACCCTTGAAGCGAGCGCTTTCCCGGCCTCTCTGTCCGCGAGCTCCCGCGTGTCCCGAGGCCCACGTGGACCAGGATGGGAGGGAGGAGGCCGGCAGGGTCCCGGATGGCGCTCCCCGCTGCTCACCCTCCCGCCGTCACCCCTCCTGCGCCCTCGCTCCTGACTCGGCACCGTCCCCCGTTCTAAAGGGGCTCCGCTCCCTCACGTGTTCCTTGGCCGTCGTCATGTCCATCTGAGCACCTGAACCTGCCGGGGACACATGCCCGTCCTCCGGGCCCACGGGACGGCTGACAGGCGTGGTGCTCAGGCCGCCGCACCTTCACTCCCCCCGCCCCCCCTCCCGCCTGAAATAAAACGCCGCCCAGCCTGCCGGCCGACGCAGACACGGGCGCTGGGGAACGGCAGGCGGTAAGGACACAGCAAAAACCCCGCTGTAATTACCCCGGATGAGGCAGAACTGCTAAAGGTGTGCGCCGCGCTCAGCACGGCCAGGGGTGAGCCTGGGGCGGGGGGTGAAGGATTGAGGACAGACAAGAGATAAAGCTGGGACCAGGTGGGACGCTGCCCTCTGATTAGAGAGACGGCACCACGGCCTGCAAGCTGAGTCTTTATTTTAAAGCAGTTTCCACCAGGCAAAGTAAGGGCGTGGCCAAGATGTTTAGAATGTTCTTGCGGTTTTGAATCCACTCAATCACGTGCCCCTGAACTCTATCAAGCTTTGTTTTGGCAGCACTTGCTGCACTTCCCGCAGCCCACATCACTCAGCCACCTGGGGCCACAGGTTCGGGCCATGAGGTCAAGCTCACAACCACAGCCTTTGGCTATAATTGTGCTGGGAGGCTCCTGGGCCCTCTCACTAGTCTGAGGCTTGAACCTGTCCAACGCTGTAGCCGCTCTCCACAAAGGTGCCCTGGCCAGTGTGTTCAGTGGTTAGAACAGGGGTGGGCAAACTTTCTGACTCGAGGGCCACAATGGGTTCTTAAACTGGACCGGAGGGCCGGAACAAAAGCATGGACGGAGTGTTTGTGTGAACTAATATAAATTCAAAGTAAACATCATTACATAAAAGGGTACGGTCTTTTTTTTTTTAGTTTTATTCATTTCAAACAGGCCGGATCCGGCCCGCGGGCCGTAGTTTGCCCACGGCTGGGTTAGAACGTCTACCTACAGACTGAAGGGTCCCGGGTTTGCTCCCCGGTCAAGGGCACGTACCTTGGTTGCAGCTCAAACCCTGGCCCTGGTCGGGGGACGTGCAGGAGGCAACCAATCAATGTCTCTCTCTCTCCCTCCCTCCCTCCCACTCTCTCTAAAAGTCAATGGGAAAAGTATCCTCAGGTGAGGATTAACCAAAAACAAGTAAATACAAAAACCAAATTTTAAAAAGAGGGCGAGAAAGGCTCTTTTCTCCCTGGAAGGAAGCAGCGGCCCCCGGGCACCCACAGGCGCCCTCCCTGGCACACGCCTCACCTGGGGCCGGGTGCCAGCTGCCCTCGGTCCCGTGGAGGGTGCACAGGAGAGGGGGGGGAACGGCAGGCTGCCGTCTCCCTCAGAATTCCACGAAGCCGGCGCCGATGAATCACTTCCCGGGAAAGCCTTGGCTCTAAGTCGGCTCTAACCGGAGGCTCCTCCGTCTCACGATTCCGTGACCACAGAAGGGGAAGCGGGGAGCCCCCCGTTTCCTTCCACGCGAAGTGACACCCACAGCCCAGGGGGCCAGGCTGAGAGCAATGGGGCACGGGCGGGAGACAGTCCGCCAGGAAGGGGCCCCCATCTCCGCCGGGAGACACCCCAGCTTTCCCGGCGGGAACAGGGCCCGCGAGGCACCCAGAGGCCGGGATGCGCCACGTTCCCAGGCCCGGGAGGGGACCACGTCTCGTGCTGTGGAACCGAGGGGGGCCTGACTGCGTGGGACCTGGGGGGGACAGCGTGGGACCGAGAAGGCGTGGTCACTCGAGCCAGTGGGACCACCGCACAGCCGACAGTCGGGGCGTCTGCGTCTCAGGGGTCGCCCTGGGCCAGGCTGTGGGAAGAGCCCCAGTGGGACCCGGCGTTGCTGGTCTCGGGGATCGCGCACCCGGGGCCATGCTGTCACCGTGAGTGGCCGGAGAGGACAGGGGCGAGGTGGCAGCGCAACCCCATGGCCAGGGGAAGTGGCCGCGGGGGACACATTCCCGGGGCGGTTCCCGTCCCGCGACCCGGCTGCTCTCGGGAGGTTCTGAGGCCCCCAGTGTCCCGCGTCATTTCTGGGCCGTGAGAAGAGGCGGGTGTGAACCGCGGGGACCTGGGCGCTGGGCACTCACTGGCAGTGTCGCTGCCACCGGCCCAGCGCTGGCCTCTCGGGCTGTCCTGTCCCACCCGTCCGGTGAAGCAGGGAGTGGCCTGTGCGGGGCCGTGAGCTCTGGAGGCCGGTGCGTGGCCCGGGCCCACGTCTGCGCTGAGAAGCAGCAGCAGCTCCTCGTTAAGTTCTGGTTCAGTCTTCCTGGCACCTTGGCTGGTGTGGCTCAGTGAATGGAGCGTCGGCCTGTGGACTGAAGGGTCCCGGGTTCGAGTCCGGTCAAGGGCATGTACCTGGGTTGCGGGCACATCCCCAGTGGGGAGTGTGCAGGAGGCAGCTGATCAATGTTTCTGACTCTCTATCCCTCTCCCTTCCTCTCTGTAAAAAATCAATAAAACTTATTTTTTAAAAAAAGTCTTCCTGGCTTTGCTGGGGCCACTGGCCGAGCCAGCAACTAAACCAGGGGCTCCTGCCTGGACCTTCCTCCCAGCTGCTCCTTCTGGAAATTTCCAAACCCGCGGAGACGTCGAAGGAGCAGCACAGCGCTCGGCGGGCAGGCTCCGCGGCTGAGCGTCCACAGAGCCAGGAGGTCGGGGCTCCGTCCCCAGCGGGTAGTCAGGGGGCGGCCCGTCCACGGCTCTGTCATCACCGAGGTTCCTCTCCCCGTGCATCAGTGCGGTCAGACCCATCTCCGAAATCAGCCGTGTCTGGCCGGGGTGAGGGTCAAGCAGCCAGCGTGGGGTTGAGGGCCTTGCCCAGCCTCGTCCAGGCCGCGGGAGCGGGTCCAAGGGGTCCGTCCCTGAACCTTCCCTGCCCCGCCCTTCCTGCGCCACCGCTCTCTGCCTACCGGCCCAGCCCGGCGCCCCCCGCACCCCCAGGTGCAGCCACGCCCTCCTCACCGCTGGGCTCACACGGACCGGCCGCCGGGCCGGGCAGCGCCTCACGCCGGCCTTTAACTGCAGAGGACGCTGGACAGGGCAGCCGGCCTCAGCTGCGCCTGCGCGGACACCTCGCCTCCTCACCTCCGGCCTCACGTGGTCACGCCCCTCTGCACATGGTCACGCCACTCGGACCTCACGTGGTCAGGCGCCTCTGCACGTGGCCACGCCCCTCGGACCTCATGTGGTCAGGCGCCTCTGCACGTGGCCACGCCCCTCGGACCTCATGTGGTCACGCCCCCCTGCACGTGGTCACGCCCCTCGAACTGCACGTGCTCATGCCCCTCGGACCTCACGTGGTCAGGCCCCTCTGCACGTGGCTCCCGTTGGGGCGGGAGGGGAGGCCGCCCAGCGCGGAGGCAGCCCCCACCCGAGTCCCTGCAGGACCAGGAGGCCGTGGGCGGGCGGCCGGGACAGGGTCCCAGGCTCCGGCCTCAGTGCGGGGGCCCGGCTTCCAGGGCGGGGCCGGGGGGCCTGCGGGCGCAGCCAGGCTCCGGCCTCAGCTACTGGTCTCCGCAGCTGGAGAAACACAACATCCCGCCTAGAGCTGGCCGCTCCCGGGGGGACAGTGCCTCGGCCCCGCTGCACCGGTACCAGGGCCGGGGGCCGGAGAGCGGGCGGGCATGGCCCGGACACAGAGCCGAGCGAGGGCCTGCGCGCGGCTCGGGATGGGCCGCCCGGAACCAGCGCGTCCTGTGGCCCCGTCCACCCCGAGCGCCACCCACGGACCCGGTGCCGAGCTGGACCAGCTCCCGCTTCTGCCTGAAGGTGATCTGACCCCTGGCCCTGCCCCCGGTGCCTGGCCTGCCCCCCAGAGTCCGGGGAGGGGTTGGGGGTCAGAGGCCCCACCGTGTGTCTTTGACCCGCGTGGCTGGGCCTGCACCCCAGTGTCGGGCAGGTTGGGGTGCAGGGACCGGAGCGCCCCCGCCGCTCCCCTGCAGGGGAACCTCCAGCCCCCCCCCCACCTCCACCTCCAGGACAGATGGGCAGCCCCGATTACTCAGTTTGGGGAAACAAGACCCAGAAGAGGAAGTGGCCTCAAATTCTACTCCCGGGGCCGGATGTCCACTTCCTCCGAAGCCGGGCGAGCCCCGCAGAACCAGCACCAGGAGCCGCCACGTCCCCGCCGCGCAGGCCCCACACCGCTGGACGGGGCGCCCGCCTCAGCCCCCCTTGCCTTGTCGGGGTCAGACCCCCGGCCAGTGACCTTCAGGAGCTCATCCTTCCAGAGGGTGCACCCTCATGTCAGGGGCCTGGGGGTGCCCTGACCCCCCTATCAGCCCCTGCAGCGGGTCCTCTGGGGTCCCCATGGAAACTGAGCCCACCCCACCCTGGTCTGCCGGGATCTGCCTGCCCAGCACCCCTCCTGGGATCGGAGACCCCAGGGTACCAGGCGAGGACAGCCTGGACCTCCCTCTGACCCTGCACCTCCTGTGCTGCCCCTGAGGCCTGAGGGACCCGCCTGCACCCCAGCTTCAGCCCCACGACTCCGCCCGGCACGGCTGAGGCACAGGCAGCCCCTCACCTGGCTCCTGGCCAGGGCGGTCAGGGAGGCAGCGCAGGGTCCAAGGAGCCGCCAGGGCCGGAGGCCGAGCCCGCTCCAGGACCCAGGACCCAGGGCTCGGGCTGGGCCGGCCCGGACGGGGCTCCCAGGAACAGGCCCCCCAGGAACAGGCCCCCAGCCAGGCTTCCCGGGAAGGGTGGGCCCCCCTAGGGCCCTGCAGGCACGTGGCCTGGACCCGCCGTGTTTCCGGACGAGAGGCAGCTGGGCCTGTGGACCAGGGGCCAGCGGAGACGCCCACACTCCCCTCCACCCCAACTCTGGCTGCGAGGTGTAAATATGTTGTTTTCCTTGGGTGAGGCCCAGCTCATGCCTCAACTATTCAGTTATCTAAGAAGTCGGGAAAACAACAAAAACACCAACCTAGAGCGTGACCTCTCTTGAGTGTTCTTTATATACTAGTATTTATATGTTTTATTGATCTCAGAGGGGAAGGGAGAGGGAGGAGAGATGGAAACAGCGATGATAGAGAATCATGGGTCGGCTGCCTCCTGCACGCCCCACCCTGAGGATCTAGCCCCTCTCCCGATGTGCCCTGACCGGGAATCGAACCCTGACCTCCTGGTTCATAGGTCAACACTCAACCACTGAGCCACGCCGGCCGGGCTGTATTCTCTTCTTTTCGTGACCCCAAACCCTTCATCCCTGGCGGGGACCCTGGGAGGGGCTTGTCCCTGCAGAGGGGCCGTGGGGCCGCTCAGCGCCTGCCACCCGCCTCCGCCATACGGCTCCCTACAGCCTGAGCTTGGTGACTTTCAGGAAGGGGTGTTCTTACAGAAACACTTCATTCTTTTTTTTTTTTTTTAAATCCTCACCCGAGGATGTTTTTCCATTGATTTTTAGAGAGAGCGGAAGAGAGGGGAAGACAGAAACATCGATGTGAGAGAAACACACGGATTGGTTGCCTCCTGCACAAGCCCCGACCAGGAACCGGCCGGGGAAGAGCCTGCAACCGAGGTACCTGCCCCTGACGGGAATCGAACCCAGGACCCTGCGGTCCGCAGGCCGACGCTCCGTCCACTGAGTCAACCCGGCCAGGGCACCACCTCATTCTTTAAACTCTTCACAGCACAGGCCCAGGCTTCCTGTGTGCTGGGCACGGACCCAGCATGTGACATGCGTGACCTCACACGTGGGAAATGGAGGCTCGGGGAGACAGAGACCCCCGGCCAGGCCCCTCTGCCCTGCTGGTGGCAGGCGGTGGCAGGCAGCCCCGGGGGAGGGGCGTGCAGGACCCCAACCTGCGAGTGGGGGGCGGGAGGGGGCGGGACCCCAGCCTCAGGCCGGGTGCGAGCCTACGGCACCTGCCAAGCCGACGGCCTTTCTCTTCTGCCCCCGACGCTGAGGTCGGGCTGTGGGGCTGCCCCTCTGAGGCAACCAGTTCCTAGAAATAAAAGCCACTGCAGGGCACGGTCTTCACACACAAACTAGCCAGAGCTCAGCCTCTCCGGTTCCTCCTTGCGCTCAGGGCTCAGGGCCACGACCTCCGCGGCCGCACCAGGCAGGTCCCAGGCACCGGGACAGCCCTGCCCCCAGAGCCCCTCAGAGGATCCAAGCAGCCAGGCCCGCGCCTGCTCACCGCCCGCCGCCGTCCTTGCCCGGAACCCCAGCCCGGCTCCTGCCCCACGGCCGCTGCCCCTGCCTCCGCCCAGCCCAGCCCGGGCTCCCTGCGCTGGTCCCGGTCCGGTCCGCGGCTGATCCTCCGAGAACCGTGAGTACCTCTGTCCCGGGGACAGTCGGCCCGGGTGGGTGCTCTGCCTCCTGACAATAACGTGAACGTTAAGACCCCGTCCCCAGCGAGCCCTCCCCGACAGGCGAGCCCTTTCCTCTCCCTGTGGGTCTCTCCTCTCCCTTCTCACGAGGACACTCGTCCTGGGTCCCGGGTGCACCTGAGACCCCGGGTGGCCTCGTCCCGGAACCCTCACTTCCTCCTGCAAAGACCCTCCTCCCAACCGCGCCGCTGGGCTGGACAGGGACGAGCCTCAGGGCCCGCGCAGCCCAGGAGACGCCACCGGGTTCGCCGCTGTCATTGCCGACGCCGGGGCGGCTGCTGAGCTGGGAGCTCCGTGTGCCGGGGACAGCCGGGGACAGCCGGGGCGTGCAGGGCCCAGTGTGCAGGGAGCAGCAGGCCGGGGCCACCTGGAGGCAGGGGCGCCCCCAGCACGCTGAGCAGGTCCCGGGCCTGGTGTGACAGAGATGCGGGGACAGACATCCTCTCAGGACCTGAGTCCTCGCTGATGAGCTCGGCTCCCCAGGAGCCACAGAACACAGCCCCCCGACACCCTGGATGGGGACCCCTCATCGGGACCTTCAGGGCATGGAGCTCTGCGGACAGAACTTGGAAAAGCGTTTTAACCCCAGAGGACCCGTGGGCACGGACCCAGGGGGTGAGGCGGGGTGGCAGGTAGATGGTAAAGGGGGTGGGGTCTCGGAGAGGGCGTGGCAGCCCCTGCAGACCACCCACAGTGGTACCGAGTGACCCATCGCGGGATCCGGTCCCCAGCCAGGTGCCCCGAGGTCCGGATGGGTCAGAGTAAGGAGCGGGGAACTGAGGTCCCGGGGTCAGGGCGTTCTCTCAGGGCCTCGCAGCCAGGAAGGGTCAGGCCGTGCCCACAGCCCCTGGCTCGCACGCACCTCCACACCCAGCCTGAGGGCCGGAGCAGGGGCCACCCCCGGGTGTTACAGAGCGAGTCCCCCAGAGACAGACCACCGACGCATAGATGGTTTGAGCAAGCAAGCGTTTATTGATTACAGATCCGGATCTGGGCCCCTGCCGTAACTGACACGGCAGCAGGCAATCGCCGGGCGAAGGGGCGAAGGGCGGAGGGGCAGTCCCTCCTTTTATCGCCCCTCCCGACCTTGGCTGCCCCGAGCGAGGGCCAGGCGGAATTCCTGCGATTTTGCTAAAGCTATTCTTCTCCCTGACAGGCTTTGCTCAGCTTCCTTCTTTCCCAGATGCCTCCTGTGATTTGGACTTGTTTTTCAAGTCTGGTCTTCCCCTATGTCTGATTGAAGTTACAAGCTATGTTCAATACTTTCCCACCCTGGTCGAGCCCCCCACCCTGCGATTTCTCTCTCACCGGGGACCCCCGGCAGGTGTGGCCCAGCCGTGGCCGGGGGAGGGGCACTCGTGTGCTGAGGCCGGGCCCAGCGGGCTGAGCAGGAAGGGAGGGACGGCCCACGGACAGCTCCTCTGAGCTCACCCCGTGGACGGGGAGCTCCTCCGCCCACTTCCAGGGAACTGGCCCCGGGCACACGGCCCAGCCAGCGGGCCCCAGGGGGCGGAGGGGGGATTAAAGCCGTGAGCGCGGCGGCCCCAGCTGCTTGTTCTGAGAGGCGCCAGGCAGCAGGGGAGAAGCTCCGAGCCCTGCGCCCGCACCTGCCCAGGTGAGGAGCCGCCCGCTCGCCCCGCTGGGCTCTGAGACCCTGAGGACTGTCCGGCGTCCCTGGGGAGGGACATGCAGGACGGGGCGGGAGGCAGGAGGGTGGGAAGCCGACTGACGGGCAGTTTTTAAAAATATATTTTTTCTTACTGATTTCAGAGAGGAAGGGAGGGAGAGAGAGAGAGAAACATCAAGGATGAGAAAGTCACTGATGGCTGCCCCCTGCACGCCCCACACCGGGGACCGAGCCCACAACCCGGGCATGTGCCCTGACCGGGAATCGGACCGTGACCTCCTGGTTCATGGGTCCACGCTCAACCCCTGAGCCGCGCCGGCCGGGCTGAGGGCAGTTTTTAAAGCCAGGGCCCCGGGTCCTCCTCCGGTGTGGGGGCAGGTGCGCCCACCTGAGCTCTGGGGACCCCCTGGACCCCCCCACACCTCCCTCACCTCCCTCACCTCCCACACCCCCTCACCTCTGTCCAGGAGCAGGGCCCCCCATACACCCTTTCCCAGGACAGCCCAGGAGGCTGGTCAGCTGCCTCGGTACACGCTGGGGAACGGAGGCCCAGAAGGGGGGGGTCAGCGCAGTCGCCCCGTGACAGCAGAGGCCAGCCTGGCTCACTGCACCCCCAAGAGAGGACCCCTGTGTGCCGACCTCGAGGGGCCAGGTGAGACCCCCCCGGGGACCAGGCCAGCCACAGGGACAGAGCAGTGAGGACGCATGGGGTGAGCTCGAGGCAGGGGCTCAGAGCCGACGGGGAGGTCCCAGGGCATCACGGGAGGAGGGACCAGGTAAGTGGGGAGGGGACTCGGGACTCGGTGGGGGCACAGCCAACAAACGTGCCCGGGGGTTCCCGGGGTGTGAAGTGGGCTCTGTGCCTCCCTCTCTGGCCTCTCCCTCCCCACCTGGCTCTCACTGGCTCTCCCTGTGCCTCTACATCAGTGGTTCTCAACCTTCTGGCCCTTTAAATACCGTTCCTCATGTTGTGACCCAACCATAAAATTATTTTCGTTGCTACTTCCTAACGGTCATGTTGCTACTGTGATGAATCGTCATGTAAATATCTGATATGCAGGATGGTCTTAGGCGACCCCTGTGAAAGGGTCGTTCGGCCGCCAAAGGGGTCGCGACCCACAGGTTGAGAACCGCTGATTTAGACAGAATGGAAGAGACAGGGAAAGACGGAGAAACATTGATGTGAGAGAAACACATCGATTGGTTGCCTTCTGAACACGCCCTGACCAGGGCCCGGGCCAGGGAGGAGCCTGCAACCCGGGCATGTGCCCTGACCAG
>NW_005872715.1:29536-53794 GCF_000147115.1 Myotis lucifugus | reverse complement strand
GACCTGGTCAACTGACCGCCATGGCAATAGCACTTGCGGCTCCCTGCCCACGTAGCCTCCCTAGGCCACACTTACCTCTTTATCATGGCCATAGTTGGACCATGCCCTCCGTGCCGCCCGCCGATCCAGCTCGTGGTCCTCAACCATGTAGCCCTCAATCATGAGCACAACCCTTCTCCTTCAGGATCTTTCTGGCTGCGGAAGCCAAGGTGGGCGAGTTGGCGCCCATCAGGGCCTCCCACCCACCGCGTCCCCGTACAACCCGGCCCTGGGCCGAGGGCTTCCCGGGGCCAATGTCCAAGGGCCCTCCGGCACCAGGTGTGAACTGTGGCGGTTCCAACCTTCTAGCCAGGCCTGGGCGCTGACGTGGGACCGTGGGAAAGGCTCTGAACTAGGAGTTCGCGGACGAAGGTGGTGGTGATGGCGATGCTGACACTGCCATTGAGCCCTGACCCTGACTGGCACTCAGGCTGTCTGACCTCCTCCTCCCCACGCCCCCTGCTGGAGGTGCAGGTGTGACTGGCATGACTACGTTGCAGAAGAGAAAACCAAGGCTGTGGAGTGAGCCATGCAGTCAAGGTCACAATGAGTAATAACAGCGAATACATATCAATCGGGCACATCACCGGGAGCCAGGCAGCTTCGTATTAAGAGCTTTTACATGTATTTTCTCATTTAATTCTTTTCACCAGGATTTGACGAGGCGGGTACTATAACCATCCCATTTCACAGAGGGGGAAACTGAGGCACGGAGAGATTAAGTAACTTGCTTGAGGTTTCACGCCAGTAACCAGAGAAACCAGGACTCGAACCCAGGCCGTCTGACTCTGGAGCCTGCAGTTATGGCCAAGAGCCTTTTTTTTCTTTTCATTAATCCTCACCCGAAGATATCTTTCCATTGATTTTTTTTTTTTTTTTTAGAGAGAGAGAGTGGAAAGGAGAGGGAGAGACACAGAGAGAGAAATATCGATGTGGGAGAGACACATCGATTGGTTGCCTCCCACACATGCCCTGACTGGGGCCGGGGACAAGCCCGCAACTGAAGTATGTGCCCTTGATCGGAATCGAACCCGGGACCCTCCGGTCTGCAGGCTGACACTCCACCCACTGAGCCACACCGGCCAGGGCATGGCCGAGAACCCTGTGCTCGTGGAACTATCCCCTCCGCTGTATGGCAGAGGCTCTCAAACACAGCAAGGACCAAACTGTGAAATGCTTCCCTGGGGGTAACCGAAGCCCCGAAACCCCGCCCAGGCCCGCATCCCGAGGGCCTTACCGGAGCCTCTCACTGATCCCCGCCAGGTTTGTGAGAGCCATGAGCGCCTCGAAGTTCTGCAGGCCTGAGCAGTTGAGGTGCAGCAGGGACACCAGGGGCCGGACCACCTCATAGACCTGCGATGTGCCCCCCACTGTCAGGGCTACACGGCCCAGCCCCCACCAGCCCGCTGACCCTGCAGCCGGCGGTCCCCCCAGCAGCAGGCTGCCCTCCCCATCCCGGGGCTCAGCTACAGCCGGGTTTGAGGCCATCAGGGCCCAGCGAGGGGCGGCGGGGGGGCCAGGGCTGGGCGGAGGACACGCACCCGCTCTCCGGGAAAGGTCATCTCTGGGTTGGAGGTGATGGTGAGCTTGGCGAGAGCCTGGGCAGCCTTTGTCTGCCCCACGTCCGTGCCTTCCAGGGCCAGCGGGAGCAGAGCCTATGGGGACAAGCCCTTCAGGGGTCATGATGTGCCTGGAGCGTGAGGCCCAAGCTGTCAGGCCCCGATGCCCTGACTGTGCGCCCTCACTATCCCCTCCCCGCCCCCCACAAGGCTTGTAGATCGCGTGGCTCAGACCCTCGTCGCCTCTCTGAGGTCTCCCATAGGCCACCCAAACACTTCCGGAAACACCATTCAAGACCTAGACCTTGGCTGTGCTGGGCAGGGGGCTAAGGAGGTCAATGACACAGGGAAAGGCCGACCCAGCAACTTAACAGGAGCCCAGCCCCTTCAGCATCACCCACTTAGCAGGAGGACGTTCCTCCCGCCATTTATAATGCGCTTTTTTAATTTCACAGAGGAAGGGAGAGGGAGAGACAGAAACATCGATGATGAGAGAATCATGGATCGGCTGCCTCCTGCACACCCCCCACTGGGGATCCAGCCCACAACCCAGGCAGGTGCCCTTGACCGGAATCAAACCTGGGACCCTTCAGTCCGCAGGCCGATGCTCTATCCACTGAGCCAAGCTGGCCAGGGCCACTGATACTGCTTTTTGCTCCGCATCTAACACCAACTGCTGGTACAGCAGCCGCTGAGTCAGGTTTTACAGCACAGACCCAGGAGGGAGTGTGGACAGCTCACCTTGCCCCCTCCCTGGGCAACCACCGTGCCGCGGTCCTCCGCCTCTTCCACCAAAGCCAGGAAGACCCTGCGGGGAGAAGGCGCGGTGGTGGGCGGCCGGGCCCGGCGGGCAGACATCCCACCCCAGAGGCCACGGCACCAGGCCCCGCTCCCTCGGACGGCGCAGGCTCACCTGGACAGCAGCTCCCGGCAGGAATTGGTCAGCACGGGGCTCTCCGTCTTCACCATGCACGTCATGGCGGACACCACGCCCGCCGCCAGCAGCTTCTTCACCCGGGCCCGCACGAAACTCGGCTTGTCCTGGGGAAGGAGGCGGCTGAGCACAGGGCTCCGGCTCATTACACAGGGAGAGGGGACCCTCCTCACAGCAGATCGATGACCATGAAAACCAAGGCGAAGAAACCGCCTTGAATGGAAGGTGTGCCTGCCGTGGGTGCCCCGGATCACCCGGTCCCAGGGGAGCTCCTTCCCCCAAGCTCCTTCCAGGGGCCCTCACCTTGGGGTGCTGCTCGGGCACGTGCTGCTTGGCGTACTTGGCCAGCTCCACCATCTTGGGGTCGGGCTCCTCGTAGTCGTAGCTGTTGGTGCAGTTCACCAGCGCCGAGGCCACCGCAAACAGCACCGACCGCTCCTCGGACTGCCGGGAGCAGGGGGCAGGGCAGCGCTGACACCAATGCTGCCCGCACCCCGGACCCCAGCTCTACCCTTGGCTGGACAGCTTGGGCACCAGGACGAATCTGGGAACGTGCCCAGGCCTCAGCCCAGCCCCAGACTTCGGGAGCTCACGCACATGACCCCCAACTCCTCTGGAGAGTTCATTGTTTCCAACACTGTGGGGCGGCCAGTATGCCCACGCCACACAGTGGGACCACTCCAGACGCCACACAGTGTGACCATTCCAGACACCATGGGACCACTCCGGACGCCACACAGTGGGATCACTCCGGACGCCACACAGTGGGACCACTCTGGACGCCACACAGTGGGACCACTCCGGACGCCACACAGTGGGACCACTCCGGACGCCACACAGTGGGACCACTCCGGACGCCACATAGTGGGACCACTCGGGACGCCACACAGTGGGACCACTCCGGACGCCACACAGTGGGACCACTCCGGACGCCACATAGTGGGACCACTCCGGACGCCACACAGTGGGACCACTCCAGATGCCACACAATGTGACCATTCCAGACACCACACAGCGGGACCACTCCGGACGCCACACAGTGGGACCACTCTGGATGCCACACAGTGGGACCACTCCAGACACCATGGGACCACTCCGGACGCCACACAGTGGGACCACTCCAGACACCACACAGCGGGACCACTCCGGACGCCACACAGTGGGACCACTCTGGATGCCACACAGTGGGACCACTCCAGACACCATGGGACCACTCCGGACGCCACACAGTGGGACCACTCCGGACACCTCACAGTGGGACCACTCCGGCTGCCAGCCCTCCCTCCCTGGGGCCAGTCTGCCGAGGAAGCCTGCTGGGCTCTAATCCTAGACAGAGTCCCGGGGCGACTGCAGAGCCAGGAGCTACCTGGCTGAGCTGGAACAGAGCCTTCAGGGCCGCCTCGTCCTCCACGAACTCCTCCTTCACGTCAGCATCAAAGGTGAGGTAGGCCAGGCCCTCCACTGCCCAGCGCCGAGTGCCAGCGTCAATCTGGTCATTGCACAGCCACCTGGGCACAGGCAGGGCACGGACAACCGTCAGACAGGGTGGTGTGAAGGGGGCCCACCAGGATCAGGCGGGGGGGTGGGGGGAGGGAACGCCAGGGGCTTGGGCATCCACTCAAAACAGGAAGCAGCTCACAGGGCAGGACCAGGAGGGTCGCCTGGGGGAGAGCAGGGCGGTGAGGAGACCCCACCGCCTCCCAGAGCCCCTCCTGAGGGCAAGCCGCGAGGTGGGGCCGCAGCAACGCCAGGTGACTCACTTCCGACACTGCTTGGCCAGTTTGAGGGTGGAGCCCTCAGCAAACTGCTTCATGCTGAAGTCAGTCCCTCCGGCCGAGCCCAGCTTACAGAGTCCCTGGAGGGAGAGGCAAGAACCAGTTGGCCGCTGAGCTGTTCTGGGCCCCACCCCTGGGAGTTAGCTGTTTTCCACATCACACCAAAAAAAGGGAAAAAAGCTTTTTACAGGCGGAGCTAAGATGTGGGAAAGACAGGTGCCTCAGCCAAGGTCAAGATCCTTATGGGGTGAAGAGACCAAGTGCCCTGGGGCTTTCCCCCCCCCCCCCCCCCCGTGCAGGGCTGCAGGCTCCTGGAGGCCAGACGGCCCCAACCACCAGCTCCCGGGACCGCCTGCAGGCCCAGCCTTCCCGCACAGCCCTTCCGACCAGCCTGGCCCGGCCTGTCCTCCAAACTCCTCATCACCTCCTCCTGGAGCTCCGCCCACCGCCTCCACGGGGCAGCCTGTCAGGGGCCCTCTGACCAGGGTTCTCTCTCTGACGGACCCTGAGCCCTCTGGGAGGAGGCAGGGCCCGTGCCTCTGGCCTGGACAAGCCCTGCAGACCCCCTAGTGCCTTCTAGAGTGAGCTGGGCTGCACCCTGAGACGCCAGCCAGGGGACCCTGCCCTTCTACCCGTGTGCCCGGCCCGGGCCGCCCATCTCACCACCAGCGCCCGGATGCGGATGCTGTCCTTCTCGCTGCGCTTGTACAGGTCCTTCAGCAGCGAGACGCCGTTGGCCGTGATGAAGGAGGCCCGCTTGGCCTTGCCGGCCGCGTGGATCAGGGCCTCCACGGCCACCAGCTGCTCCTCCTCCCGCTCAGAGGCGCACAGCGCGATCACGCTCTCCATGACGCCGCTCAGCTCCAGGGCCCGGTTGCCGGCGTCGCAGGGGCCCTGCAGGAGGCAGGACACCGTCTGGATGGCCCGCAGCTTCCCGGCCAGCCCGTGGTCCTCAAACCAGCTCCTGAGGGCACAGGGGCGGCTGTCACACCAGGGCCGGCATAGGGGACCCTCCTTCCCTCCCACCGGCCAGGTGTGCGCACACGTGGGCAGGGACAGCAAGGAAAGTTGCCAAGGCCATTTCCTGGACAGCAGTGCCGATCCATCGAGCCCTCCCTGACAACATACCGCCTTTTACTCACACCACCCCGCTTGTCTCCTCTGTCCTTAGTGAGATCTGTAATTGTTCTTTTTTTTTCTTAATATATTTTTATTGATTTCAGAGGGGAAGCGAGAGGGAGAGATAGAAACATCAATGATGAGAATCATTGATCGGCTGCCTCCTGCACGCCCCACACTGGGGACCAAGCCTGCAACCCAGGCATGTGCCCTTGACCAGAATCGAATCTGGGACCCTTCAGTCCGCAGGCCGACGCTCTATCCACTGAGCCAAACCAGCTAGGGCTGAAATTGTTCTTATTTCGTAATCTGTCTTGAGTGTTCTCTCAGCTGTAAGCTCCTTAAGAGCAGGACAGCCGTAACCGGTTTGGCTCAGTGGATAGAGCGGTGGCCTGTGGACTGAAGGGTCCCAGGTTTGATCCCGGCCAAGGGCACAGGCCCGGGTTGCAGGCTCGATCCCTGTGAGGGGCATGCAGGAGGCAGCCAATCAATGATTCTCTCTCATCATTGCTGTTTCTATCTCTCTCCCCCTCCCCCTTACTCTCTGAAATTAATACCTATATTTTTCTTAAAAAAAAAAAAAGAGCAGGACTGGCACGTTGCACTGCTGTGTTCAAAGAGACATAGTAAGTGCTCAGTGAACGCTGGGTCTGGGCTTGAGGTGGCATCACAGAGAACTGAGAAAGAAGGTCCCTGTGGAACGAGGCGTGGGCCTGGGACACGTGGCCCCTGCGCGTCCTCCCCAGGCCGCTGCCCGTGTCGAAAGCCTTTCATTACCCCCCCAACCCCCCCACAAGGAGCCAGAACCCAGGCTGGACCCGGCAGCGGAGAGGGCGCCTCGCTCGCCTGATGTAGTTCTCGCAGAGGCGGTGGAAGTTCTCCCTCTCGGCGTCACACTTGAGGTCGTCGAAGAGCTTGCTGAGGAGGATGGAGGCGCTCATGCGAGCTCCCCGGGAGGCTCCGGCACAGAGCCGCCCACCGCCAGGATCTTCTTCAGACCTGAGAGGACACCCTGGTCAGAGGCAGAACAGCCGGTCCAGCCCCGACGGGCCCAGGGCAGAGGTTTCTGGGAAAGGCACGGGACATAGGACCACGCTGCGCAGGCTGCGGGCGCAGGGCAGGCTGTCAGTCTGGCTGACCTGATGCCGCGGAGGCGGGTGTGAGGGCAGAGCAGGGCCTCAGCAGTGACGTCTGGGGCTCTGAGGTTCCTCGTGTGTAAAACTGAAGGGAAGCCCTAGCCGGTTTGGGTATCAGCCTTCGAACTGAAGGGTCCCGGGTTCGATTCCGGTCAAGGGCATGAACCTCAGTTGCAGGTTCCACCCTGGCCCTGGTTGGGGCCAGTGCAGGAGGCAACCATTGATGTGTCTCTCTCACATCAGTGTTCCTCTCTCTCTGTCTCCCCCCCTCCCTTCCACTCTCTCTCTCTAAAAAAATAAAAAAAAAAATCAATGAGAAAATATCCTCAGGTAAGGATTAACAAAAATAATAAAAAATATATTTAAAAAATAAAAACTGAAGGGAAAATAGCAATCACAGCCCTAGCTGGGTTGGCTCAGTGGATAGCGTGTCGGCCTGCGAACTGAAGGGTCCGGGGTTCAATTCCAGGTCAGGGCACATGCCTGGGTTGCAGGCTCCATCCCCAGTGTGGGCCGTGCAGGAGGCAGCTGCTCAATGATTCTCTCCCATCTTGATGTTTCTATCTCTCGCTCCCTCTCCCTTCCTCTCTGAAATCAAAGAAAATAGCAATCACCCCTCACAGGCTTACTGAGGTAACGAAAGGTGAGCACCCGATAGGTGAGCCCAGGCGGGCCCTGTTGCCAAGCTTTCCTTGCGTATCCTTTAGGGACAAAGACCAGTGTGAGCTCAGATATTACACTTTAAGATTTTCCCCGCATATAGAAGCAATACTCGCGGGCCTGCTCGGTGTGCGTGCGTGGGCACACGTCCCAGCTGGAGGTCTGCCTCCGGGGCCGGAGGGCCGGGCACAGGCCCCAGGGTGCGCTCAGGGCAGACCCGCGGCTGGCGCAGCCCCTCCAAGCGAGAGGCCACACGCGTGCTCAGGCCCTGGCCCTTCCTCAAAGCAGCACCGCCTACCTTGGTCAATGACCCAGAGGGTGAGGCTGTTGTCGGGGTCCCTGAGAGACTTGCGGGGCACCACCTTAATCAGGAGGCTCAGGGCGTTGTCGCGGCCCTGGCCCGAGGCGCCCGCCTCGGTCAGCAGCTCCAGCAGGTTGCTGATGAGGACCTTCAGCTCCCGGGTGGGGTCTGGCAGCAAGAAGACGTTAGGTTACACCGTGGCCCAGCCCTGCCTGACCTTTGAACTTTCTCAAGAGGCCAGAGATTAAGAGGGAGGGGGACCTGCATCCTGAGCTCTGGGCTGGGCTCCAGCTTCCCTACAGGCACCCTGACTGCTTAGAACCTTGACAGTATGGCTCAGTGGATAGAGCTTCGGCCTGCAGACTGAAGGGTCCCGGGTTCGATTCCGGTCAAGGGCATATACCTGGGTTGCGGGCACATCCCCAGTGGGAGATGTGCAGGAGGCAGCTGATTGATGTTTCTCTCTCATCGATGTTTCTAACTCTCTCTCTCCCTTCCTCTCTGTAAAAAATCAATAAAATATATTTTAAAAAAAAGAACCTTGAGTAGCCCTAGACAGTATAGCTCAGTGGATAGAGCGTCGGGGGTTTGATTCCAGTCAAGGGCTTGTACCTGGGTTACAGGCTCCTCCCCGGCCCGGGCCCTGGTTGGGGCTCGTGCAGGAGGCAACCCATCGATGTGTTTCTCTCACATCGATATTTCTGTCTTTCCCTCTCTCTTCCATTCTCTCTAAAAACCAATGGAAAAATACCCCCGGGTGAGGGTTTAAAAAAAGAAGAACCTGGAGTAAAACAGTGTCACCAGCCATTTTCCCAAAAGGCCTGGTGCCCAGCCCCGCCCCCTCCATGACAGACCCAGGCGACCGCAGCCCCGCCCCCACTCACCCACCACGATGGCGCCCTCTTTGCCTCGGAAGCCCTTCCTGACGCCTTCCTTGAGGGCATCAAACATCACCTGCAGCAGGTGGCAGGCAGCCAGCGACACGGCCTGGTTGTCCACGCCCAGGACGGAGACCACCCGCCGCGTCCCCAGCACGCTCAGCGTGGCCACTGTCTGGGGGAGAGAGGAGAGCCCCGGTTGGGGAAGGGCAGCCGGAGAGCTAGAGCCCTACCGGCGGGTCCCGAGTGTGGCCGGAGGTTCCGTTTGGCCTAAACCACCTTCGCAGGACATGTCACAGTTCCCCCGCTGACCCAGGAACTGTGGGCTCCGCTAGAGGCAACAAGGTCGAGTCCCTGGCCCCTGGGGCAGGCCTGTTCCTGCTGATGCATCTGTGCTGAGAGTCAGTCGAGTGACGGGCCCCTCATATCTGGTCTCCGTCTCAGACACCGTGGTGACATCGCTGACCACCCCCCGCGGGAGGACCCCCCTGGGGAAATGCAGACGGTGCTCAGGGGAGGACGGTGCGCTGTGTCTAAGACAAGCCTGCTTGCACCGCCCAGACAGCGAGTGAGTCAGCGACCGGGCAGCTCCGTGAGCAGCTGCAGGAACGACTGGCCACGCTCAGAAGCCCCCCCACACCATCGCCCCCCAAAGCAGGCACCCCAGTGTCGGCGGGTGGCTTTGCCCCTTCCCGGCCCCGGGCGGCCCCAATCATGTTGGCCTTTTTGGAGCCGTGTTACATTCTCCTCTCCCGTTACAGGCCTCCTTGTCCTCTGCCTCAAGTTGTCTTTGGAGGATGAGGGGTGGAAGGCAGGATGGACGGACGGAGGGACGCACGGACGGACGGGGGCAGGAAGCAGCCCCCACCTACCCGTGACTGGTGCTCAGAGCAGATGCCCACCAGCGTGCGCAGGGCCGCCAGCATCAGGTCGGCCTCCCCCGTGTCCAGCAGGCGCTGCAGGAGCTGCACCCCGTTGTTCCGGAAGATCTTCTCCGCCCCGGCCTCCTCCCGGGCCAGCACCACCAGGTTCTGGGAAGCCTGCGTGAAAGGGGACAGTGGTTCTCAACCTTCTGGCCCTTTAAATACAGTTCCTCACGTTGTGACACCACGCACACAGGGCCCGGCGGGCAGAGGCCCCGCGCTCCGGCCCCGCTGGTGACCCTGGCTATCCATTTAACCTCGCCGAACCTCAGTGCACTTCTTTGGGGGTTTTTTTTGTGTATTTTTAAAATATATTTTTATTGATTTCAGAAAAGAAGGGAGAGGGAGAAAGAAACATCAGTGATGAGAGAGAATCATTGACCGACTGCCTCCTGCACGCCCCCTACTGGGGATCGAGCCCACACACGGGCATGTGTCCTGACTGGGAATCGAACCGTGACCTCCTGGTTCATAGGTCGATGCTTAACCACTGAGCAACACTGGCCGGGCCCCTTCTTTGTAAGGAGGGCAAGAGCCTGCTCTCAGGGCTGGTAGTTAGAGTACGTGGGGTCCTGAGTCCCTGGCAAAGACGGGCCCCCGGGGCTTCTGGGTGAACCCCAGCACACAGGGCACTGCGGCCGGGCAGCCCCACCGGGAGACCAGCTCTCACTCGGCCCAGGCCCCTCACCTTCTGCTTCTTCTCGGTGCCTTTCTCCTGGGGGTCCAGCAGGATCTGAAACATCTGCTCCACCTTGGCATCCGTGGAGGACATGTACCGCACCTGCGACAGAGCGAGAGCATGGGCCCCACCGCCGCCTCGGGCCAGACACACACACAGCCCCTTTGTTCTCTCCGGCTCCTCCCAGTGCCTGGCTCCCGTGTCTGGGAGGCCCGGCGAGGAGGTCTGGGTTGGGGCGAGCACCCAGCTCCCGTGGGCAGGAAGGGACTCGCCTGGCAGCTTCTCCCCAACTTCCCGCGGCTGTTTTCCTCCCTGAGCGACTTCCCGCTTGGTCAGCAGGGGCAGTGCCGCTCAGAGGGGAGGCATCCTCTCCGCCAAAGGCTACCCCTCCCAGAGGCGCCATCGACGCTGGGGCAGCACTTACACTTCCTGCAAGGGAGCCAGCAGGGGGTAGGTCGCTGCCCACACTCCCCTTGGGTAGAGTGTCCTCCTTTTGAGTTTTTGAAAATAATCTAAATGATCAGGATCACCCCAGGCCTCTCCCTCCCCATGGCTCTGGGTCCCTGCTCCTCTTGCACCCATGGCAGCATGACTAATCAGTCACGGCACACGCTCCTGCCCGGCCCAGGTGCTCCCTAATCCTTCTCAACAAGGGCTCTAGCCAGACCCTGGGAATCAAACAGAGCTGGCACCAAAAGGAGCACAGTTTGGCCCGGCCGGCGTGGCTCAGTGGTTGAGCATCAACCTATGAACCAGGAGGTCACAGTTCGATTCCCAGTTGGGGCACATGCCCGGGTTGCAGGCTCGATCCCCAGTGGAGGGCATGCAGGAGGCAGCCGAGCAATGATTCTCATCATTGATGTTTCTGTCTCTCTCTCCTTCTGCCCTTGGCTGGAATCGAACCTGAGACCCTTCAGTCCGCAGGCTGACGCTCTATCCACTGAGCCAAGCCGGCTGGGACAATGTTAAAAGAAATAAAAAAGGAACAGTTTGCTTTCCCAGGTCTCGACCTTTCAATGAGGAATTAGCCATCGCATTATTCGCTTCTACTGTTTCAGCATTTTAACACCAAATGATCTGGTTAATTCAAGCTTGGGCAAAGTTCACGATGGCCTTCAGATTCTCTTCTCCTAATTACGTGAGCGCCTATGCCACACAAATAATGCCTCTTTATTTAAAAAAATTAGCAGGTGAAGCCATGTCTCCTTAGAAGAGCCCCCTCATCCCATTCCTTTCCCCAGAGGTCTCACCGGTGACGTTTTCATGTGTATTTTTAGTTATTTTTCTCCCTACTTACATACCCAAGTGTGGGTGCAGAAAAAATAGGGGGTGGTCTTGGGTGTGTATGTGGGGAAAACATCTATAATAATAAAAGGGTAATATGCTAATTAGACCAGACAGCCAAAAGACCTTCCGGACGTCCTTCCAGATGTCCTTCCGGACGACCTTCCGAATGAAGCCAGGACTGTGAGGGCCGAGCCCCTTGCACGAATTTCGGGCATCGGGCCTCTAGTTTTAATATAAATGACACCATACTGTATGTGTTACTGTATGTTTTCCCTTTTCCCATTTAAGCGTCAGCCTTCCACGCCTGTGCATGCGGGTCCACCTACTCTCAACTCTCGGTAACTGCCATGTAGGACGTCACCCAGTGTAGCCAGCCATTCCCCCGCTGCTGGGCACTGAGGCCAGTTCCGGGTTTTCATGGAGCCCAACAAGGCTGCAATCAACACACACGCCAGCTTGTGTACACGGATGGGCAACACTTGAGGTGCGACAGGTAAACACACCGGATACAGCACCTGCTCGTTTACCATTTTAAGAGAGATGCTGAAGCGCTCCCCCAGGGAGCTGCACCAACGCACACCCGCCGGGCAGCCAGGGGCAGGCTCGCGCCCCTAACCTCCCCACGTCAGCGTCTCCCTCCCGCCTTCTAGCCAAGTATACACTTTATTTATCTATTTTAATCCTCACCCGAGGATATTTTTTCATTGATTTTTAGAGACAGTGGAAGAGGGGGGAAAGACAGAAATATCGATGTGAGAGAAACACATATCAAGTGGCTGCCTCCTGTACGCACCCCGACCAGGGTCCGGGCTGGGGAGGAGCCTGCGATCAAGGTACGTGTCCTTGACCAGAATCGGGCCCAGGACCCTTCGGTCCTCAGGCTCGACGCTCTAGCCCAGTGGTCGTCAAACTCATTAGTCAACAGAGACAAACTCGTTAGTCAACAGTACAATGATTGAAATTTCTTTTGAGAGCCAAATTTTTTAAACTTAAACTATACAGGTAGGTACATTGTTATTCACTTAATTAGGGTAACTCCTAAGCTGGCCTTTGCTAAAAACGTCCTCAATCTGATTGAGGTACGTTAGCCGAGGTCGACCCCTTCCAACTCTCCCATCCACACGCGTCTTGTATACTTGTTTCGTCTATCTCCTTTCGTTCATCCTCTCTATATGTCCAAACATCTCAACATACCTTTCTCCATCCTCGACACTACATCTTCTTTCACTCCACAACGTTCCCTAAAATTAACTTAATAAACTTTACTTAAAGTTTTAAGTCAACTTCGCACTGTACGTGCGCGCCCGCACGTGGTATTTTGTGGAAGAGCCACAATCAAGGGGCCAAAGAGCCGCATGTGGCTCGCGAGCCGCGGTTTGCCGACCCCTATGCCAAATCGGATAGGGCAAGTGTACAAACTTTAAACAGCGCCAGACAGACCGACGAGAAGCCAGCACCTTGCTGGTATTTTAGTTTGCGTTTCCCTACCTGCTGGCGAGGCTCTCGGGCCGTCCTCCCTGCAGAACTGTGTTTCCGCCTTCGACCCACACCCCTTCCCAGGGTCCCTCCGCCACCAGTCAATGCCCCGTGCCCTCCCCGTCACTCACGTACCTTCTCCTGAATCTGGCCCCCGATGCTGCGCAGGGCCTCCTGGAAAACTCTGTTCTTGGGCTCCAGGCTCACGCACCTCTGCAGGTCCAGGACGGCCTGGTCCAGGCGGCCCAGCTTCTCCAGGGCCTGGCTCCGCCGGTAAAGCGCCTTGACGTCCCCGCCGTCCTTGTCGATGGCTGAGCACAAACGGGAGCTCGGTCAGCACCCAGGAGGCCACCGTCTCCAGGCGGGAGCAGGAGGGAAAGATCTTGAGGGCCAGAGGAAGGTGGGGGGACGGATGCGGGGCTCAGCACTCCGGCCGCAGAAAAGGTGAGGGCAGCTGCAGAAAAGGAAAGGCCCGAGGAAGTGGGCAGGCGGGCAGGTGCGCTCCAGAGGGGAAGAGGAGAAGGTGGTCATGCGGGTCCCAGGTCCTTGCCCACCACAAAGCCCCACAGCTCCCTCCGCACAGGGCGCGTTCCCCACCTTTGGAGGCCTCGGTTTCTGCTTTGCTGTAATCTTCCTGCAAAAGAAAAGCAGGCGGCTGGCTGCGTTCCACAGCGCGGCAGGGCTGTCCCCCCTACCACCCGGCCCCCTACCACCCGGGGGCCCCCAAAGACATCCCACAGGTGTGGGCGGCCTGAGAAGGTGAATGTCCGGCCAGGGCCCCCCCGCAGCGGCGAGATGTACAACGCGGCCCCGGCGGCCCGGGCTCCCTCACCAGCTTAAGGTGGCAGGCGGCCCGGTTCCGGTGCAGGATGGCCTGGTCCTGGGGCGTCGCACCCAGATCCAGGGCCTGGGTGTAGGCCGCCAGGGCGCCCTCGTAGTCCCCGCATTTGAACAGCTCGTTGCCATCTTTCCGCAGCTGCTCCACGGAGCTGGCCTGCGGAGGGGAGCGGTGCGAACGTCGGCGCTGGGCTCGGGGCCCGCCCGGAGCTGGGTGTCCGGGACCAGCCCCCCATGGAGGGCCAAGACAGGGGCGAGGAGGCGGCGGGGAGTGGGCAGAGCAGGTGCGAGGTGGTGCAGGCGCGGGGGATGGGCACCCCGCCCCCCGCCCCCGGGACGGTGGCTGGGTGGGGGTCCCGGGACCACTCACCGTCATCGCGGAGGACCTCCCTGGCGCGCGCCGTCGCGGGCTCTGGGGCGGGCGAAGCCCAGACGCCGGAATCCGCCGTGGGATGCCCCGCCCCCTGACGTCATTGGCGCCGGCCGAGAGGGGGCGGGACCAAGGCGTGCGCGCGCCGCGAGGGGCGGGGCGCTCGGCCGGCTCCGCATGCGCAGAGGAGCCGGGGGCGCGCCTAGTCTGTTCCCACCGAGACCTGCAGGGGGCGCGCGTGGGAACACCCCGAGGGAGACGCGCAGAGGCCCTGGCCGGGGCCCTGACCGCGGCGGGAGGGCACGAGGTCTGCGGTCACCGGGTCGCGAGCAGCAGCCTGGGGAGGCCCGGCGCCAGGAGCGGGTCTCGGTGGGAGAGGAGACAGTGGTCAGGAGGTGAGAGTTCAGAGAAAGCTCGGCCCCCTCCCCGGATAAATGCAGAATCTTAATAAACACGAATCCAGGGGGTCACAGGTGCCCTTAAGCCATCCATGGGAAGATCCAGGATGCAACCCCGACTATAATGTGTGTAATCCTTGACCCTCGACCCACAGCGTAGACGTGGCCCCTGTTACCTGCTTCTCGGGCCCCGTGGACTTTTCCTGCCCCGAATGGTTTGCAATCATGTGTTCACGTGATTTTCTGTTTTGAGGTCTGTCTCTCCACTAGTCTGCAAGCTACAAGCCTCCCGTCCCGGAACTTAGAGCCCCAGATCCTGGAAAACGCACTGGCCGTGTTCCCGTGGCTTTGGGGCTGGAGTTGTCACTGGGCTGAGGCATGGACAGGCCCGCCCAAGTGCATCGGAGCCCCTGCAGCCTGCAGGTGGCAGCAGGAGGCTGTGTCAGGAGCATCGGAGAGCTGAGGACAAGAAAGCAGGGTCTTGTTGGCATACTGGGTGGATGGTCTGGCACAAGTGAGGGTGCTGAGCCTGAGGACTGAAGGACCCAGTCCGGGGTTCGTTCTGGTCAAGGGCACGTACCTTGATCAATTGGTTGCCTCCCCTAAGATGTGTGCCCGAGGCGACCAATTGATGTCTCTCACATCAACGGATATTTCTCTCTTGCTCTCTCTCTATCTCCCCCACCCCTCTTCCTTTCTATTCCCTAAATAAATGAAGTCAAATGGAAAAAAAAACAAAAAAACAAGTGAGGGTGCTGAGCCAATGCTGAAGGGAGGGGCAGGGGGCTGGCGACAGGCAGAAACGGTCTGCCCGCACCCTACTCCCCGCCTTGGGGAGAGTGAAAGGGGTCAGCTCTTATCGGAAGGGCAGGCTCCCTTCCTCCCAACCAGCTTCCCAGAGGAGCTCAGTTCCTGCTGAGAGAGTAGGGGACCGGAAGTGGGTCGGCTGGGGAGTAGGAGGAGACTGCTGTACCTGAGAGAGAGGTCGGCTGGGCAAGGGTCACCCAGCTGAAGAGCAGTGGTAGCTCCAGGGACAGCCTCCCCTGGGAGCCCCTGAGAGGCCACCGCCGCCTCTGCCCTGGTCCTAGGAACCCCAGCGTCTTTCTTGCTGAGCTATGGCTGCAAACTATAAGGAAATAACAGTCAAAGCCCCAAGGCCCCTGGGCTATGAACACCCGGGCACAGACCTCTAGAGAGAGTGAAAAGTGATGGAGTGTGTCTTCTGTTGCTCGGCCAGCGTGGCTCAGTGGTTGAGCGTTTACCTATGAACCAAGAGGTAACGGTTCGATTCCTGGTCGGGGCACATGCCCGGGTTGTGGGCTCTGTCCCCAGTGGGGGATGTGCAGGAGGCAGCTGATCCATGATTCTCTCTCATCATTGATGTTTACACCTCTCTCTCCCTCTCCCTTCCTCTCTGAAATAAATTTAAAAAAAAATTTTTTTTAAAAGGGAAAATGTAGGGACTGTGGCTCCAAGCGGCCTAAGGTTTTCTGAGCTCTAGGGGAAGGGCTCAGAAGACCACAGGACAGAATGAGCGGTGAGAAAGAAGTGGAGCCATCAGCCTAGTGAACAGATACGCATTTTAGAACCATTCTCAGCTTCCAGGCTGCCATGGAGGCCCTGGGAATGCTGATGGCTCCGTTTCCGGCCCCAGAGGCCTCAGTTCAAGCCTTTGGAACTTCCCTCCCTACCCTCTGTGTCGTGGCAACCACCAAGACGAGCTGATAACTGAGGGTGAATCCTTTCATTGACGTTCCCCCTGAGCCCTCATCTGCACCAGCGACAGCCAGAGCACACACGCTGCCTGTGTGGTTGGAGTTTCCTTAGCAACGAGCTGATCCATGTCACAGGCAAAGCTCTTCCAGGGTGTGAGGGTCCTCTTACCCCTCATACCTCATAGCCGCCTTCCCCTGAGGCGGACTTTAGCCAAAAGGCTGGAGCAGGGGTCCTCAAACTTTTTAAACAGGGGCCAGTTCACTGTCCCTCAGACCGTTGGAGGGCCGGACTATAGTTAAAAAAAAAAAAACTATGAACAAATTCCTATGCACACTGCACATATCTTATTTTGAAGTAAAAAAACAAAATGGGAACAAATACAATATTTGTATTTGCATGTGGCCCGCGGGCCGTAGTTTGAGGACCCCTGGGCTGGAGGCCGCCCGCCAGCAATGTTAAGTGTTATTCTAGTACCTGCCTGCGGCCTGACAATGTCATGCTCCCAGAAGAGCAGTGGCGACACACATCACCCCAGAGCCCACAGCCGGTGCCCGGGGACTGATGCACGAACCCTTATGGCACAAAAATGCAAATTTTGTCCCAGCACCTGAGAGCAAAGAAGACAGTTCCTGTATAGCTAACATGGCTCAGTGATCGAGCGTCCACCCATGAACCAGGAGGTCACGGTTCAATTCCCAGTCAAGGGCACATGCCCAGGTTGCAGACTCAATTCCCTGAGGCGGGGTGTGTGTGTGTGTGTGTGTGTGTGCAGGAGGCAGCCTATCAATGATTCTCATTGATGTTTCTATCTCTCTCTTCCTCTCTGAAATCAATAAACATATATATTTTAAAAAGTCAGCAACTCCAATGTTAATCACTAACTTAAAAAAAAGAATAGCCCTGCCATGACTGGTTTGGCTCAGTGGATAGAGCAGCCGTGGGCAAACTACGGCCCGTTTGAAATGAATAAAACTAAAAAAAAAAAAAAAAAAAGACCGTACCCTTTTATGTAATGATGTTTACTTTGAATTTATATTAGTTCACACAAACACTCCATCCATGCTTTTGTTCTGGCCCTCTGGTCCAGTTTAAGAACCCATTGTGGCCTTCGAGTCAAAAAGTTTGCCCACCCCTGGGATAGAGTGTCAGCCTGCGGACTGAAAGGTCCCAGGTTCGATTCCAGTCAAGGGCACGTACCTTGGTTGCAGGCACATCCCCAGTGGGAGATGTGCAGGAGGCAGCTGATTGATGTTTCTCTCTCATCCATGTTTCTAACTCTCTATTCCTCTCCCTTCCTCTCTGTAAAAAATCAATAAAATATATTTTTTTTTAAAAATAGCCCTGACCAGTTTGGCTCAGTGGCTAGAGCGTCGGCCTGTGGACTGAAAGGTCCCAGGTTCGATTCCGGTCAAGGGCATGTACCTTGGTTGCGGGCACATTCCCAGTAGGGGGTGTGCAGGAGGCAGCTGATTGTTGTTTCTCTCTCATCCATGTTTCTAACTCTCTATCCCTTTCCCTTCCTCTCTGTAAAAAATCAATAAAATATATTTTAAAAAAATAAATAAGCCAGTTCCTGCAGAAACATCGCTGCTGGCTGGGAGCCTAAATCTGAAGCAACTCAGCAGGGCTTCCAGCAAAGGCTCCAATTTCCAGAAGGTCAGGCCCTAGGGGTCTCCTGGGTCCCAAAGTGAGGCTCGGTGCCCATAGCAACCAGGCCCGCCCCCGCGGGGAGAATTCTTTTTAGAGCATTTGGGAATTTTCAGAGCACTGATAGGTTGCAGATTGTCTTTGCATGTGGGGGAGAAGTCCCTCCTGGGACAAGCTGGCTCTGACCTTGAGGTTAGGCGAATTGCCCTGCCCCCTCAGTAACAGCCACCGGTGCCTTCGTGCCCTGGAATCGGCACACTGTGTGGCCTCGGAGAACCAGGACTTGTTCTTGCGCCCCCAGCAGAGCGCCCTGAACCAGGACCTGCCCGCCCCCCCCCCCCCCCCCCCCAATCCCCCCAGGGTGGGCCCCCCCAAAGGAAATCTTTTGGGGTGGGTTCCCAAATCCCCCCGGCCCCCCCGCCCCCGGGGGGGCTTTGGAGCTCGGTCCGGCTTCCCTTCCTCGCGGAACCCCAGTCGCTCGCCCCACCGGCGCGATGGGCTCCGAGGTGGCGCAGCGTGCTAGAAGCTGCGGACTTCGCGGCTCACAAGCACCGACGCAGCGGCGGATGGACCCCGAGGGACCCCCTACATCAACCACCCGATCGGTGGCGCACAGCCCCGGGAGTAACTTGAGCGGCTCCGGGGGACGGGGGGTGGGACCGTGCACCTCACTGAGCACCTACTCTGCACCGAGCTTTGTGCCACGCACTGTGGGTGATGCAGCCTCAGACCATCCGGGGTGGCGGGCATGGCTGTTCCCTGTGTACGACTGACACCCAAAGAGAGTCAAGGACATGCCCGAGGACACCCTGGCTCCAAACAAATCCCACCAACACGCGGGCTGGACCCCCTCCGGTCTGATTTCCTGCTCTGCCCGTCAGTGTGGCTCGGATCCTGACCCACGAGGCGGGAATCACTGACATTGCGGTGTTACAGGTAACTTTTCCCTCCTCCGCCGACAGACAGGAGGCTGGGGTGGGGACCGGCGCCCCATTCAGCTCTGGCTGGCGCCGCAGGGCTAAGTAGGAGCCTGTCCCCAGGCGGCCCTGCTCCATGACACGGTGGAGGACACGGACACCACCCTCGATGAGCTGGAGCTGCACTTCGGGGCGCAGGTGCGGGCGGCTGGTGGAGGAGGTGACGGATGACAAGACGCTGCCGAAGCTGGAGAGGAAGAGGCTGCAGGTGGAGCACGCGCCCCACAGCAGCCCGGGGCCCAAGCTGGTGAAGCTGGCGGACAAGCTGTACAACCTGAGGGACCTGAATCGCTACACCCCAGAGGGTAGAAACCCCCACCTGCTCTGGGGGGACAGGGAGGGCCCATCTTCTGGAGGCCCAGGTGGCTCCGTTCCCCTGGGGGCGGGGAGTGTGGGGGGGCGGGGGGGGGGGAAAGCCTGGGCGTCCTGGTTAATTCCCCAAACCTGTGATCGGCAAACTGCGGCCCAAACGAGTCCCTACCAGACCACTCTGGTCTGCTTTCATGGGGCAGAAATACCGGAGCTGGGCCAGATTTCAAGACACATCCTTCCACCAAGCCCTGCAGGGAGTCGGCTGCCATTCCACGACCGTGTTCTGTCCCTTCCCACGCAGGGTGGTCGGAGCACCGGGTGCAGGAATACTTCGAGTGGGCGGCGCAGGTGGTGAAAGGGCTGCAGGGCACCAGCCGGCCGCTGGAAGAGGCGCTGCAGCAGCTGTTCAAGGAGCGGGGGCTGGCGCTGTGAGCGGAGCCTGGATCCCGGAGCCGGCCGGCGGCACAGCTTCCAGCCCTGCCCGGGCCAGAGGGGACTCATTCTCCAGCCTTCGGGCGCCTCTCCACCCTCCGTGGTTCACTCCGCCCAGCGGCCCAGAGCGTTTGCCCTTTCCCACCCTGAAGGCCTCCTGCCAAGTAAGCTGAGCCTGGACTGTGGGGGCCAGGCGCACCCCGTCCACTTCCAATGCATTCACTGCCCTTCAGGCCTTGGGGCCATTTGCCATTTGCCAGATGGGATCTCCGGTCCCTCGGGCTATACAGACACGCGTTGCATAGTCATGATGGAAAATAAAGCATTTCGGGTCGAGTTTGAGCTGCTGCTCCTTCTCCAGGCTCTGGGATGGGGGACCGGCAGGTGCGATTCCCGCCCTGAGCCAGGTCCCCCGGGTTGAGGGCCTTCGCCTCTTGGCCTGGTTTCCTGTCGGTGAGAAAGGTGGTGAATTCTCGGGGTTCCATAGCGTGACGTGCTTGAAGGAGCCTGACAGATGCCCAGTGAATGTTGGGCGTCCTCGTTGGGAGAGTCCGGCCAGCGGGCAGGTGTATTGGAAAGGCGCGCCGCCCGCTCGCTCGCAGCTCCTGCCCAGCGCGGGAGCGGCCAAGGGATAGGTCCAGGTCGCAGCCTGTCACCTGGTTGCTAAGCGACAGGGAGTTCCGGCTGCTCCGGAAGCGGCCCCTCCCACATAGCCCGAGGTGGGCGGGACCTGGGAGGCTGCGGGGCTGTGAGTGGCATGTGCGCGGGGGGCGGGCGTATCGCAGGAGGAGTTTTTGGTCCTGCGGCGCCGGGAGGCTTATGAGCCCCTTGGAAAGGGCGCACCTGGGGGACCGGGACACTGTTGGGTCACAGCCACTCCGTTCTGGCCCAGGATGGTTTTTCACCCCAAGAAGGCCCAGTGCACTCTCAGCAGGGAAAAAAAAAAGAGGTAACAAAATGAGGACTTCAAAAGGAAATGAGTTTGCCCTGGCTGGTGTTGCTCCTTGGTTAGAGCCTTGATCTGCCTACCTAAGGGTCATGGGTTCGATTCCCGTTCAAGAATGGCAGGTTTGCCCTGGCTGGTTTGGCTCAGTGGATAGAGCCTCGGCTGTGGACTGAAGGGTCCCAGGTTCGATTCCGGTCAAGGGCATGTACCTTGGTTGCACGAACATCCCCAGTAGGGGGTGTGCAGGAGGCAGCTGATCGATGTTTCTCACTCTCTATCCCTCTCCCTTCCACTCTGTAAACAAAAAAAATCAATAAAATATATATATTTTAAAAAATGGCAGGTTTGCCCTGGCTGGTTTGGCTCAGTGGATAGAGCGTCGGCCTATGGACCGAAGGGTCCCAGGTTCGATTCTGGTGAAAGGCACATACCCAGGTTGCAGGCTCCCGGCCCTGGTGGGGGCAGGAGGACATGTCGAAGGCAACCAATTGATGTCTCTTTCACATCGGTGTTTCTCTCTGTCTCTCCCCCTCCCTTCCACTCTAATGGAAAAATTATGAAGACTAAAAAATTAACAAAATAGCAGGTTTGATCCCGTGTGTGAGAGGCAACCAATTGATGTGGCTCTCTCACATCGATATTTCTTTCCTTCCCTCCCTCCTGTCTTAAAAAAATTAATGGAAAAAAAATATCCTTGGGTGAGGATTAAAAAAAGAAAAATCAATGGGGGGAAATATAACCTCTGCTGAGGATTAACAAGAAGGAAATGAGTTTCAGGACAGTTCCGGATAAACCGATCAAGTTCAGTGTAATCCTCTTACGGCCGTGCAAGCTGCAGTACTTTTTGGAGATTTGGGATTGTTGTGCTTTTTTTTTTTTTTAATATATATATTTTATTGATTTTTTACAGAGAGGAAGGGAGAGGGATAGTCAGAAACATCGATGAGAGAGATACATCGATGATCAGCTGCCTCCTGCACACCCCCCACTGGGGATGTGCCTGCAACCAATGTACATGCCCTTGACTGGCATCGAACCTGGGACCTTTCAGTCCGCAGGCCGACGCTCTATCCACTGAGCCAAACCGGTTTGGCTGTTGTGCTTTTTTTATTATTAATTTTTTCAGGGGGTGGGATTACAAGATGTTAAAAACAATATTTACCAAATTTGAAAAATAATTCTGCAGTTTTAAGTGGTTTCAATTTAAGTCTCAGGACATTTAAACAAATATAAACCCCTTCTGTATCTTGAGAATGAAAATATAAAGAGACCGCCCTAACCAGTTTGGCTCAGTGGATAGAGCGTCGGCCTGCGGACTGCAGGGTCCCAGGTTCGATTCCAGTCAAGGGCATGTACCTTGGTTGCAGGCACAACTCCAGTAGGGGGTGTGCAGGAGGCAGCTGGTCAATGTTTCTGTCTCATTGATGTTTCTAACTCTCTATCCCTCTTCTTTCCTCTCTGTAGAAAAATCAATAAAATACATTAAAAATATAAAGAGACCATCACGAGGTACTTGATGTTTTACAAACCTCCCTGTATGTCATGTTCTTTATAAATAACCAGATGAGTGGGCTGGGGAGGGCAGGGATTACTCTCATTCTATGGAGAAGAAGAAGACTCATTAATCATTAAATAGATCACATAGTGACAGACCCAGGACCAGCCCTCTCTGGGTCTGCCGTGCTGCTGGGCCCCGTAACCAGGCAAGAGTGACCTCAATCGTGGTCATTCTAACCGCTGGACAGAGGAGCGATCAGGTCTGAAGTAGCCAGTGGATCTGGACTGTGAGTCTGAGGCTCCTTAGATAAACTGTTTGACCTGAGCCAATAGAGTTAATTTTTTACAATTATTTACAAAAATTTAAACCATCAGAAACTTACAAGTTGGAAGTACGGGATAAGTAACTTTACGCCCTGAAACCACTTGAGTTCAACTTGAAGGTGAGAGTCACCCAGAAGCCAAGTCCGAGCTCTGCTCGGGCCTGGCCCACCCTGCGTTGGGAGGACGTAGATCTTAGTTTGAATCTGCCTTTCTCTTCATGGTTCCCACTAGCCATACAGCCCTCCCTTCTTTTTAAATATATTTTAATTGATTTCATAGAGGAAGGGAGAGGGAGAGAGAAACATCAATGATGAGAGAGAATCACTGATCAGCTGCCTCCTGCACACCCCACACTGGGGACCGAGCCCACAACCTGGGCATGTGCCCTGACCAGGAATCGAACTGTGACCTCCTGGTTCATAGGTGAGCCACGCCGGCCGGGCCAGCCCTCCCTTCTTCATGGACACGGATGGCTGGAGGTGGCTGGAGGTGCAGGGAGGAACACGACTCTCCCCATTCCCGGTGCTTGGAGTTGCTCCTGCGTTAGGTCCTGGTTCCAGTTTTGGTTGTAACTGTGAGGCCTCAGGGCCAGAGCTCCATGGTCGAGGCTGCTGCTTGCCTGGAAATTGCAGGCCCGTTTCCAAATGAGCGTGCAGAACCACCACCTGGGGCTTGTCAACATGCCGATTCTCTGGCCCCTCCTCCCAGAGACTGGTTCAACAGGCTGTGCCCAGGCATCTGCCTTTCCCCCATGCACTACAGTTAGGTTTCCTTTCTTGTTCTTGTCATATGTCAGTCCCAGGTTGCTGGAGCTCAGCTCCACAGACCCTCATCCCGGCATTCATGCCGAGGGAGCAGCCTGTCAGGACGGGCCACGGAGCTGGAATGCCAGCACGCGATCCTGGTGAATCCGACCGCTCCCTGCGCAATGCTGCCATGTAGTTCGAGGAGGCCAGTGCGTAGGAGTAAACATGTTCATTCCCAGCAGATGAGTAACATCTAAGGCCTCCAAAGAGCCTTTATTCTGCTGACTTCGTAGGGGCTTCACAGATTCTCCCTTCTTTTGATTACACAGTATGCTAGCAAACAACACCTGCAGCCCGGCCAGCGGTGCTCAGTGGTTAGCGTCGACCTATGAACCTGGAGGTCAGGGTTCGATTCCCGTTCAAGGGCACATGCCTGGGTTGCGGGCTCGATCCCCAGCAAGGGGCGTGCAGGAGGCAGCCAATCCATGATTCTCTCTCATCACTGATGTTTCTATCTCCCTTTCCCTTCCTCTCTGAAATAAAAAAATATATATTTTTTTAAAAAAAAAACACAAAACACCTGCTATGCTGTAATTGCTTGGCATCCTTTACTAACATTACAGCTCATGTTTGTGGGGCTCCTATATGCACTATGCTAAGCCCTTCGCAGTAATCTCATTTCTTCCCCGTGAGAGGCAGGGCTCCATGGGCCCTGGGCAGCCTGAAGCGTCAGGTAGCTGCTTAGCAGGCCCAGTGGCTCTCCCTCAGGGCCCCACAGCCAGCTTTCCCCCTAATCGTACTCACCCATTTATTTATTTTTGTCAATCCTCACCCGAGGATATTTTCCCATTGCTTTTTAAGGAGAGTGGAAGCGAGAGGGAAAGACAGAGAGAAACATCGATGTGAGAGAAACACATCGATTGGCTGCCTCCTGCAGGAGCCCCGACCGGGGCCTGGGCCAGGGAGGAGCCCGAAACCAAGGTACGTGCCCTTGACTGGAATCGAACCCGGGACCCTTCGGTCTACAGGCCGACGCTCTATCCACTGAGCCACACCGGCTCGGGCAAATATTGCCTCCCAAATCTGTCTTTTGCATTTTAACCCCCAAGTCTTCCATCATACAGAAACCTTGAATATTTTCTGGTAAAATCTTTCTTTTCCCTCATTACATCATTTCCTTTATTATTATAAACCTTTTAGGTTTCATATGTTTATAACAGGCCTTCCCACACCAGAGGTTTGAAAATATCCTATATTTTCTTCAGTGGTTTTATAGTTTATTATTTTTTC
>NW_005872715.1:28404-29436 GCF_000147115.1 Myotis lucifugus | reverse complement strand
GGAACTAGTTTTGTGGAAACGGTGAGGTAGAAGATCTAACTCACTTTCACAGATCCAGTGTCCTAAAGCACTGCTTATTAAATAACCCATCATTCCCCCCCTAAATACTCCTTTTATCCCTAAATTCCCAAATACCTGGGGTCTGTGCACGTCCCACCAGTCCATGAGCCTGCTCCCACTCCAAGGTCACACGCGTGTCCTTTGGGGAGCCCCGAAGGACAAGTGCCCGCCCCCGCACGGCCACCCCACGCACCCCGATTCATCAGGACTCAGATCTCTTTGTCTTCGCACACATTTACTCTTCCAAATGCACTTTAGAACCTGTCGTATTCCAAAAAGCACCCCACATCACGGGAATAGCATGAACGTACGGGCTGTGTGGAGAGAGCAGAGTCTGTCCAGGAAAATAAAGTGTGTTCATTTGGGTCAACTTACAGAATGCGGCCAACGGGTCTTCCGCTGACGCGCTTAGATTTTATAGGTCGGCCCTTCTATCGTCTACAAAGAACGACAACTGCGACTTTCTCTTCTCCGTCCTCCGCCCGCTGCCGGGCCAGCAGTGCCAGGACTTCCCTAAACAACACTGAGCCCTCGGCCAGTTTAGTTTCTGGCGTGAACCGGAACGCCTGTGGGGCTGGGCTCTTTAGAACGCCATCTCCTGTTGGTTCTGAGAGAGACCTTTACCTAGATGAGCATGTCTCTTTCTAATCTTAAAGAGTTTTAATAAGGGATAGCTTGTAAATTTTGCCAAATGTCGTTTCAGCGTCTATAGAGACTATCACAGCATGTTCTCTGTTCATCGAAGCTGAGATGAAGGCCGGTGAGCAGCCACAGGGCCTCAGTCACTCACATGTCCCTGGTCCCTGGTCCCTGTGCCAGGACCGGGTTCTTCCAGAGATGCGGGGGCAGGCTGCGAGGCCTCCGCTCGCCCAGGCACAGGGCATCTTGGGGGCCGGGCTACACGCCCCCACGGCTGGAAGGGGCTGGAAGGGGCTGGAAGGGGCTCGCGGGGACCGTGGTGTGCAGAGGACA
>NW_005872715.1:25741-28304 GCF_000147115.1 Myotis lucifugus | reverse complement strand
ACACACAGACCAGGCGCCCAGTCTGGGATGGGGATTTTGCACATGAAGTGCCCTGACCTCCGGCCACGACAGTCTCCAGGGAGTCCTCCCGCCACGCTGCAGGGCATGCAGGCCAGGGAGCACTCGGAGCGGAGCCCGCACAGCAAGCGGGAGTCCTCCTGCTCCTCCACCCCCTCCTCCCGGCACCCCTCTGCGCCTGCTCGTCACCCCGGCACACGGTCCCCACACGACCATGGGATCCCCTAGGACCGGCCGACCCTGGGGCTGGGGGTTTCAGCCTCCCCACCTCTCCTGATCACCTCCATCCCATTTTGGGAAAAGGATGGGCGCCTGGGCGGCCATTCACACCCCGAAGCCGCGGCGTGCCCTGCCCGTTCTGACCCAGGGCCTTCTGTCCCGGTCTCACTAGCGTCTGCCCTGGCCGCCCGGCACCGGGCCGTGGGCTGCCCCCGAACACAGAAGCAGCAACAATAAAGAGGAAGCGAGGGCCGAGCTCGGTCTGAGGGGCCGAGCGGGACGGGGTGCCCAGTGCAGCTGGTCCAACCCGACCTTACGTGGAGGACCTTCCCCTCCGGCCACAGGAAGGCCTAGCCCAGGCGGAGGCGGAAGGTGGCCACCTCCATGGGCTCCAGGGAGACGTCCGTGCTGTTGGAGGGCGAGGCCAGCGGGTACAGCAACGTCAGGGAGGTCGGCTGCAGGAAGCCCACGTCCAGGTCGCGGAAGAGGCTCCCCAGGGCCACCTGCGCGGAGGAGAGAGGGGGGAGGCCGTGCTGGGTGCTGACACGCCAGGGGGGGCAGCTCTTCCTCCAGCACTCGCTGTGCCGTCGGCAGCCGTGTGCCTACGCACACGTGCGGGTCTGCCCCAGTTCCAGGCTCACCCAGATGTCAGCCCGAGCCTGACCTCGAACCCGGGGTCGGGACCACTGCACCGAGCGGTGAGCTCTTGGGGGGCAGGGGCCATGTCCTGGTCCTCTTCTGAGGATCTGGGGCGTGGAGGCGTTTGTGGGTGCCGGCTTACACAACAAGTACAGCTTGATGGCTTTTGGGTTTTTTGTGTGTGTGTTTGTTTTTTGTTAATCCTCACCCAAGGATATTTTCCCATTGGTTTTTTATTTTTTAGGGAGAATAGAAAAGAGAGGGAAAGACAGAAACATCGATGTGAGAGAAACACATCGATTGGTTGCTTCCTGCACGAGCCCCGAATAGGGACCAGGCTGGGGAGGAGCCTGCAACCCAGGCATGTGCTCTTGACCGGAATTGAACCTGGGACCCTTTGATCCGCAGGCCGACGCTCTATCCACTGAGCAAACTGGCCAGGGTGCTTTTGGATTTTCATTTCTGTGTCTGATGGGCATCTCGTCTAGAACTTGCACCACTGGGCCTCCGTAGCTTTGAAAACGAATGTCAGCAGCTTCCGTTTTTCTCTCTCAAATACCCAGAGTGACACCTGCACCCCCACCAGCCCTTCAATCGCTGCCTGACCTCACTGCAGTCTCACCCACCTCGCTCACGCCTCCCATTCCCAGCTGCCCCATCTCCCTACCTCCTCTCCTCAGGGGCTCCCTCCCCACACCTGGGCCCTGCTCACCTTGCCTTGACTTGTGGTGCAGTTGAAGCCCAAGTTCTTGGCCTCAAGGCCACAGTCGAAGCCTTTGCGGTGTAGGATGAGGGCGGCTTCTGCCGAGGGCAAGGTCTCATCCTGGTGAGAGCACAAGGCAGTGAGGCGGGTGCTCCCTGAGCTCACAGGTGCTCCCCGAGCTCACAGCTGCTCCCCAGGGCTCACAAGTGCTCCTCAAGCTCACAGATGCTCCTGGGGCTCATAAGTGCTCCCTAGAGCTCACAAGTGCTCCCCCGGGGGCACCCAGGTGCTCCCTGAGCTCACAGGTGCTCCCCAGGGCTCACAGATGCTCCCCCGGGGCTCACAGGTGCTCCCTGAGCTCACAGGTGCTCCCCAGGGCTCACAGATGCTCCCGGGGCTCATAGATGCTCCCCGGGGCTCATAGGTGCTCCCCCAGGGCTCACAGGTGCTCCCCGGAGCTCACAGGTGCTCCCCAGGGCTCACAGGTGCTCCCTGGAGCTCACAGGTGCTCCCCTGAGCTCACAGGTGCTCCCCAGGGCTCACAGGTGCTCCCCCGGGGCTCACAGATGCTCCCCAGGGCTCACAGATGCTCCCCGGGGCTCACAGGTGCTCCCTGAGCTCACAGATGCTCCCTGAGCTCACAGATGCTCCCCCGGGGCTCACAGGTGCTCCCCGAGGCTCACAGGTGCAGCAGCACCCTCTGCCCTCGAAAGCGGTGCTGGGACAAAGAGAAGCCCTGGGTGAGGACAGGGCCATAATTTTGGTCCTGGGAGATCCGGGGGCTGAGCGGGGATCCTCACCTCAGGCCCTGGAGCGTGGCGCAGGTTGGAGCAGGTGGAAAGTCACAGGGGCAGCGAGGAAGCCAGACGAATGAAAATGAGCTGCAGGCCCGGGAGGCCGAGGGGCTGCCCCTTTTGCTACCGGGCAGGGCAAAGGCACCGGGGGCCATTCAGGGTACACGGAGGGTAATTGTGGTTTGAAGGA
>NW_005872715.1:22029-24251 GCF_000147115.1 Myotis lucifugus | reverse complement strand
ACTGCTCCTCCCCATTCAGATGGGTCTTTCCCGCTGGGCCTTGGGCCGTGGGTGGAGATCAGACCCTCATGCATCAGAGCCGGGCCTGGGTGGCCCCTCCTCCAGGATGCTGTCCTTGACCCCCTCGGACCACAGCGTTCTCTGGCTCCTCAGAACCAGTGGACACACCGTCTTGTACCTGATCCTTCTACACACATGGCTTATCCCCCACGCATACCACGAATAAATTCCCAGAGAGCAGAGTCAGTATCTTGAGAGCTCGGGCTCTATTTGAGGCACAGACACGGCGGACGGAGGGGCAGGCTGCCACCGCTCCAACTCCAGCCACAACTTGCTAAGGGACACTAGCTCAGCACCCACTGCCGGCCCTTGTCTCTCGGTTACGCTCCTGCTGCTAACAGACCGAGGCCCTAAATATGGTGCCAGTTTGGAGAGAAAGCCAGGCCCGGCCGGTGTGGCTCAGTGGTTGAGTGCGGACCTATGAACCAGGAGGTCATGGGTTCGATTCTCAATCAGGGCACATGCCCCGGCTGGTGGCTGGATCCCTAGTGGGGGGCGTGCAGGAGGCAGCTGATCAATGATTCTCCCTCATCATTGATGTTTCTATCCCTCTCTCCTTCTCCCTCCCTCCCTCTCTGAAGTCAATAAAAAAATATTTTTTTAAAAAGGTATTAAAATTTAAATGTTTTTTTTATTATTATTTTTTAAATATATATATTTTATTGATTTTTTACAGAGAGGAAGAGAGAGGGATAGAGAGTTAGAAACATCGATGAGAGAGAAACATCCATCAGCTGCCTCCTGCACACTCCCTACTGGGGATGTGCCCGCAACCAAGGTACATGCCCTTGACCGAATCGAACCCGGGACCCTTCAGTCCACAGGCCGACGCTCTATCCCAGTGATGGCGAACCTTTTGAGCTCGGCGTGTCAGCATTTTGAAAAGCCCTAACTTAACTCTGGTGCCGTGTCACATATAGAAATTTTTTGATCTTTGCAACCATAGTAAAACAAAGACTTATATTTTTGATATTTATTTTATATATTTAAATGCCATTTAACAAAGAAAAATCAACCAAAAAAATGAGTTCGCGTGTCACCTCTGACACACGTGTCATAGGTTCGCCATCACTGCTCTATCCGCTGAGCCAAACCGGTTAGGGCAAAATGTAAATGTTTTTTAAAAAAGCCATGAGGTGAGAGGGGCTGCCGGAGGGAGGGCTGGGGAACCAAGGGGCCGAGGGAAAGGGTTGGGGGAGGTGCAGAGAGGGAGGCGGGAGGTGAGCACAGGGCACTGGAGACGGGGTGCAGGGGGAGGGGGTGCCAGGCTGCATGAGGTGGAGCTTCAGGGCGTGAGACTGACCCCCCTGACCCAGGCACCAGGCCGTCCTCTCGCCATCCCTGTCCAGCTCTAGCTGTGCTCCCCGAGCCCTCGCTGCACCCCAGGGCCACCCCGGGAGGGAGGCCCGACCCTACCTCGCTGCCCAGCGTGCGCCGCTCCAGGAGGAGGCGGAAGTGGTTGCGGGTCCTCTTGTTGTCCTTGAGCCCCTGGCCCAGGCCGCGGTTGTCGTCCTGCATCAGCCGCCGGTCCAGGATCACCTCCAGCTGGCCTGCGGGCGCGAACTGTGAGTCCCGGTGGGAGCAGACAGTGACCTTGGGAAGAACCCGGCCACAGAGCCCGGGGTGGGCGGAAGCTGAGTCACCGGGAGGGGAAGGAGCCCTGGGACCCAGAGCTGGGAGGGGGCTCCATGGAGGCCACCAGGGGCCGGGCGGGGGCAGGTCACCCCGGCAGACACGGCCCTGCCCCGTGACTCCCCAGGGGGCGGCCAGATGTCCAGGCGGGAGCAGCTGGACCGGCCGCATAAACACACTGCCAGCGCCGGCCAGCCTCCAGCAGCCGCTCCCAGGCCTAACCGGGCAGTTGACACACGCTCTCCGCGCCTGCTCCACGCGGGCACAGAGTCCTGCTCTGCCCGCCTCCCCGGGCAGGAGGGCGGCGAGAGGACAGCCAGAGGGCCAGTCGGGCAGAGGCTGGGAGGAGGGTCGTGGGGGTTGCCCAGGGGGAAAGAGACGGCGGTGACCATCTCAGGGCCGGGGCTCTCTCTCTGACCTGCGCTTGGGGGCGGGGCGCACTGCGAGGCTGGCGTATGGTGCTGGGGTGAGGGGTTCTCCCGGCGCCTGCTTTTTTAAAGAACCTCTGGAGGGTCTCTCTCTCTCTCTCT
>NW_005872715.1:5590-18791 GCF_000147115.1 Myotis lucifugus | reverse complement strand
CCGGACCTTACCTTGATGAAGACCGCTAAGGCTGAGGACCCAGACCTCCATGTAGCTGTTGCTGAGGGCGAAGTCCGCCGGGGCCGGATTCCATGACGCGGAGGGGAAGGCCCTCGTGCCGGCTGGCGGCCAGCTTCCGGCCCTGCAGGTAGACGCGCACCGAGGAGGGCAGGGTGCGGTGGGCGTCCAGGCCGGGCTGCAGCTGCAGGACGCCCAGGCCCAGCGCCGGCAGGCGGACGGGCACAGACACCTACGGCACAGGGCACAGCCCGGCGTCAGTTCTGGGCACAGGCCTGGGATGCGGGTCCTGGGCCTGAGCAAGTCCCTGCACCCGCCGGGCCTCCGTCCCCTCCTGGGGAAGGGGAGGGGGTATTACCGGCCCCTGGTCAGACTGCTATGAATCTCAAATGACACTGGGAGACTATGGCAGCCCCACGCTAAGGTCTGCTGAGCCCTGGCCGGTGTTGCTCAGTGGATAGAGCCTCAGCCTGCGAACTGAAGGGTCCCGGGTTCGATTCCCGGTCAGGGCACATGCCCGGGTTGCAGGCTCGATCCCCTGTAGGGGGCGTGCAGGAGGCAGCCCGTCCATGATTCTCTCTCATCATTGATGTTTCTATCTCTCTCTCCCTCTCTGAAATCAATAAAAATAATAAAGTAAATATTATTTAAAACAAATAAAAAAATACAGGTTTGCTGAAAGAATGAAGGGCAGGCAATAGAATGCCATGCTGACTCTCACCAGGACTATCCCAGACCTCGCCTTCCCTTCAAGGACAGAAACCTCACCAGCGACTGTCCTCTGGGGAACCCCTCCCCCCGGACCCCGGTCCCCAACCCGGGGAGCACGGGGGAGGGCGGGAGGCTGGTGCCGAGGGACAGAGGCCCAGGGTGGGCGGAGGCTCACCTGGTAGACGTCAGGGACCATGTCGGTGGCGGACCTCCAGTACGCGCTGACCTGCACGGCCAGGGGCTGGCCCTCGTCCGACAGGACGCGCACCCGGGGCGAGCTGACGAGCAGGGACACCACGCTGAGCCGCTCCTGGTCCAGCGGGTTGAAGAGCACCACGTACCTGCGGGGGGAGGGTGAGCTCGCCAGGAGGCCTCTGCGCCTGTGGCAGGTGTGTGTGGGGGAGGATTGGGGGGATCGGGGAGCGGCTCTGCCTGGGGTGCGGCTGGTCCGGCTCACCTGGGCGAGGCGTCCAGCTGGATCAGCGTGGGCTCTGGCAGGGCGTCGTGGTTTAAGCGGGTGTCATCCTGGAATTAAACGGTGGGAAGGCCCTAGCTGGTGTGGCTCAATGGATAGAGCGCCGGCCTGTGGACTGAAGGGTCCCAGGTTCGATTCCCGGTCAAGGGCACGTGCCCGGGTTGCGGGCTCCATCCCCAGAAGGGGGCGTGCAGGAGGCAGCCGATCCATGATTCTCTCTCATCATGGATGTTTCTCTCTCTCTCTCCCTCTCCCTTCCCCTCTGAGATCAATAAAAATGTATTAAAAAATAAAATAAATGGCGTTCTTATTTAAACAAACAAACAAAGAAAGTGGGAAGGAGCCCTAGCTGGTTCAGGTCAGTGAATAGAGCATCAGCCTGGGGACTGAAGGGTCCCAGGTTCGATTCCAGTCAAGGGCATATGGTCCCAGTAGGGGGCGTGCAGGAGGCAGCTGATCCATGATTCTCCCTCATCACTGATATTTCTCTCCCTCCCTCTCCCTTCCTCTCTGAAATCAATAAAAAAATGTATTAAAAAAAAAACACAGTGGGAAGGGAAGAGCCATCACGGGACTCGGCCTGCCGCCGCCCCACCCGTGTCCTGGGTGGGGACCAGCAGCTGCACTGGGCACAGACCGCACCCCAGGACAGGGCAGGGGAAGAGGAGGAAGACCCCACCCCCCAGCTCCTGGGGTGGGACGGGGCTCACCATGTGGAGGAAGGGCGCCTCGGGGTCAAAGCGGTAGGCCTCCTTGTCCCCCAGCACCAGGTAGTGGGCCGCGTTGATGATGACCTGCTTCAGGCTGACGAGGGAGCGCAGCAGCCTGGGGGACAGGAGAGGGACCGTGGGGGAGACGCCCACACACACACACGCTGCCCACGCTGCCCGCGCCGCCCCGCACGGCCTCTCTCTGGGAGGGTGGGCAGGGCCGCACCTGACCCCGTAGTCCACCACCACGGCCTCCTTGGCAGTGCCCGTGATGGCGTCGTGGTGCTGGAAGAGCCCCAGGGTGCGCCGGGCCTCGGTCAGGAGGGCGAAGTTCGAGAGCGGGTACTGGCTGGCCAGGCCGGAGCGGCGGGCGTGAGCGGCTGCCAGGCTGTAGAGAATCTCCGCCCCGCTGTGCGGAGAGAGAGTCAGCCGCCCAGCCCGCCCGCAGGACCCCCAGGGCCCCCCCCCTGCCCCCCCCCCCGCCCCCGCCTCCCAACCGGGGGCCGCCCCCCGGGTTTCCCCGCAGGGGCCCCCTCCGGGGACGCGGGCCCATCGGTACAGGCTTTTTTAGAACACCGGGAAGAGTAGAAGCGGTCCCAGTAAAGTATCTCCCGGTCCGCGTAGGAGAAGAATCTCCCGCCAGCCGGGGAAAACCCGGGGGGCTGGGCCCCGGCTCCACCCCCGTCCTCTTGTACAGGGCGTCAAAAGTAATCGGAGAGGGTACCAAACTGGGCCTGTGGGGACCCCGAAAACCCGGTCCCCTCATTCCAGAGCCTCCCTGGGAACCGGGGGCCCGGGGCTGCGGCCGGGATCCCGCCTACGCGGTCCCTGTCCCTGCCACCCTCCGGCCTCACGCCCCCCGCGGGGGGCCTGGGAGAGAATTCTGGCAGATGGGAAAGACAAATATTACATGATCTCCCTTATCGGTGGAATCTAATGAACAGAATGAATGACCAACAAAATAAGAGCCGAAGAGGGAGGCATGGAGCAGACTGACACAGCTCGATGTGGGGCTGGGGGACGAGGAGAGATAAACCAAAGAACTCATATACTTATAGGCACAGCCCATGGACACAGCAATAGGGTAGGGAAGACCTGGGGGGATGAGTAGGGGCTGGGAGGATTGGGGGAAAGGGGAAATATCTATTATAAATATCAACTATCAACAATAAAAAGTTTACTTAAAAAATAAAAAATAGCCCTAGCCGGGTTTGATTCCGGTTAAGGGCACATGCCTGGGTTGTGGGCTCGATCCCCAGTAGGGGGCGTGCAGGATGCAGCTGATCAATGATTCTCTCTCATCATTGATATTTCTATCTCTCTCCATCTCCTTTCCTCTCTAAAATCAATAAAAATATATTTTATAAAAATAAAGTATGGCCCTGGCCGGTTTGGCTCAGTGGGTAGCATGTCGGCCCATGGACTGAAGGGTCCCAGGTTCGGTTCTGATCAAGTGCACGTACCTCGGTGGCAGGTTCCCCGGCCCCGGCCCTGGTCGTGCAGGAGGCAACCAATCGATGTGTCTCTCTCACATCGATGTTTCTCTCTCTCTCCCTCCCCCTTCCACTCTCTCTAAAAATCAATGGAAAAATATCCCCGGGTGAGGATTGACAGAAACATGACAAATGAATAAACAAAAAATAACCCTTTAAAAAAAAGAAAAGAAAGAAAAGAAAAGGGAAGCCCTGGGAAGGTCGGGAGCCCCAGGAAGGGCGGCGGCCGCACCTGCACGTGGAGGTCGGGCTTGCTGTTGAGGAAGTCGAAGAGCCGCTGGTAGTTGAAGAACTGGGCGTCCCACTCCTGGGGCTTGTCGTAGCGGAAGTCGTCGCCCAGCGGCACCAGCAGCACGTTGCTCCGGAAGAGCCGGGACTTCTTGCGGTACTGGTCCAGGAGCAGGGCTGCCCTGGGGGGCGGTGACAGGATGCTGAGCAGAGCCCCCGCGGCCCCTCTGCAGCACCCCCGTGGGGGTGGGGAGTCCCGGGCCTGCAGGTGCCCGCCTGGGGGTGGGACCCCGTCCTGGAGCCCACGCTCTCCACAGTGCTGACGGGTGGAGAGCTGCCGTGCTGGGCTGCAGGTAGGGCTTCCATCCCCGGGCCCCACACTCAGCAGACCAGTTCTCCTTCCCTGTGAGTCTCCTTCAAACATACCAAAGGCCCTGGCCGGTTTGGCTCAGTGGATAGAGCGTTGGCCTGCGGACTGAAGGGTCCCGAGTTCAATTCCCGGTTAAGGGCACATGCCCGGGTTTCGGGCTCGATCCCCAGTGGGGGGCGTGCAGGAGGCGGCCGATACATGATTCTCTCATCATGGATGTTTCTCTCTCTCTCCCTCTCCCTTCCTTTCTGAAATCAATAAAATACATATGTATATTAAAACATACCAAAGATGTGCCCACCCTCCTCGGTGCAGGGACCCAGTGATGGATACAGGGGATGAGGGGGGGCCGGCCCACAGGGAAGACAGAACCCGCCCTGTTCCGGCTGGCGCTCCCACGGGAGCGGCGTGTGTCTACGTGGGTGTGGCTGGCAGCCCCCGAGGTGCTAACGTCAGTTGCCGTTTCTCCATGCGTGTGGCTCTCGAGGTCTTTTCTCCTCATCCTGAAGTTTCTATTGTTTTCTGAAGCTCGGGGTGGAAACTTACACCTGTGCCTAATAAACCTTAGGCGTCAGATTCGACTCACATCCCAAACTGCTGGGATCCAGACCCTGACACTCAGGCTTCCTCCTGTCCACCAGTGAGTGAGGCAGCCCCGGAGGGAGGGGCCTGCACTCGGGCTGGACCGTGCCAACCCCAGCTCCGCCTGCACTCGCTGAGTGACCCTGAGCAAGTGCCTTAACCTCTCTGGGCCTCAGTTCCTATGAAATGAGGATAATATCAGTATCCACCATCACACCATTATGAGAAATAAAATAAAGTGAATGAACTAATATTTGCTAGAACAGGGGAACCCTGCCTGGCACCTGGTAGGAACTATATATAAACATTTATTTTCTTTTTCATCCAAGTTACTGGTAAAATCAATAAACAAGCAGGTACCTGTAGCATATCATCAAAGCCCCTTTCTCTCTCTTTTTGAAAAAAATATATTTTTGTTGATTTTAGAGAGAGAGGAAGGGAGAGGGAGAGAGAGATAGAAACATCAATGATGAGAGAGAATCACTGATTGGCTGCCTCCTGCACGCCCCACACTGGGATGGATGGAGCTGGCAACCCAGGCATGTGCCCTGACCAGGGATTGAACCGGTGACCTCGTGGTTCCTGGGTCAATGCTCAACCGCTGAGCCACACCTGGCCGGGCCCCCTTTCTCTTTTCAGATCAACCTACAAAAATATGGTAGCCCTACCTGGTTTGGCTCAGTGAATAGAGCATCAGCCTGTGGACTGAAGGGTCCCAGGTTCGATTCCATTCAAGGGCACATGCCTGGGTTGTGGGCTTGATCCCCAGTGGGGGACGTGCAGGAGGCAGCTGATCAATGATTCTCTCTTATCATTGATGTTTCTATCTCTCTCCCTCTCCCTTCCTCTCTGAAATCAATAAAGATATATTTTAAAAAAATATATGGTATATCATATTTTGGTGTCGCAGTTCAACCAGCTACTAAGCTACTTAACCGTGCTGGTCAGCTTCTACTTTTCTATTTTGTTTTCAGGAGAGGACTCCTCAAATACCATTTCCCCCTCGTTTACCCACCGAGGAAGCCTTTCAAAGGAGAAAATGAAGTTAGTCCGTGACTGGCTCGCTGCACACCGGGGCTGGCACCCGTGGCCCACGGAGGCTGCGCTAAGGAAAATCCTGCCTCACCCTGGCCGGTGTGGCTCAGTGGATAGAGCGTCGGCCTATGGACTGCAGGGTCCCGGGTTCGATTCCGGTCAAGGGCATGTACCTTGGTTGCAGGCTCCTCCCCGGCCCGGGCCCTGGTCAGGGCACGTGCAGGAGGCAACCCATAGATGTGTCTCTCTCACATCGCTGTTTCTCTCTGTCTCTCCCTCTCTCTTCCACTCTTTCTAAAAAACAATGGAACAATATCCTCTGGTGAGGATTAAAAATAATAATAAAATTTTTAATTAAAAAAGGAAAGAAAAGAAAAGTCCTGCCTCCGCAGCCTGAGCCTTGGTGTTTGTCTGGGAGCCGCAGTTAGGTTTCTGGATCTGGAAACAAAAGACCGCTCTCCCTCCCTCCGGTCACATGTACTCTTACCTCTCGGACATCATGGAAATTGGAGGCTGCACCCTGGAAACCAGTTCGACCTGTTGTATTCTTAAGGCCAGACTGGTTCTGGCTAAATCGCTGTTTCTGATCCCTCTTAACCTGCACTTTCCCAGGGGGCCGATTTCAGCCACAGCAACATTCTAGGGGCCCCCGGGGGATTGTCTCAAAGGGAACGAGCCTGCTTTCTCAGGGGCGGGAGGCTGGTGGGTGGACCACGAGCACCCCTGAGGGGGGTTCGGGGTTCCTGGGACACGGCAGGTCCGGCTGACTGAGCCAAGGCAAGATGCCCGAGGTGACATCAGGCTGAAGGTTGGAAGGAACTGTACTGATCTGAGAATTATTCACCCGTGGGTCAGCCATGCGGCTCTGACGGTTTGTGAGGGCGGGAAAACGTGCTCATTTAGGAAGTAAAACCATGTGGGAAAGGCGGTTCCTTAGAACCACTCCGTTTTCCAGGGAGACTTGTCAGGGAGCTGCCACCAAAGTGGCCGCAGGCCTGACGCACCCCCCGAGCCCGCTCCCCTCTCACGAAGCCCCAGCAGCAGAGCCCGGGCGGGCGGCCGTACCTCTCGGCCACATTGGCCTCTGTGATGGCGCGAGGAGGCACCTTCCACGGGCAGTTGATGCGCCCGCCAGGCAGGCGTTTGAAATCGAACTGGCAGCAGATCTTGGGGTCCGGGCCGCAGGTGTGGGGGACGTCGTAGCTGTAGAAGGGCATCATGTGGCAGAAGATGTCTGTGCTGGAGTCCGAGTCTGAAGAGGACACGGCGGGCAGTCAGCCCCCAGCCGGCCGTGTCGGGGGCTGGGCACAGGGGCACCCGCAGGGCAGCGATCCGCCCCAGCTGCAGGCAGCCCGAGGAAGGGGAGGCTCGGCCCCGGCCGGTGTGGCTCAGGGGCTAGAGCGTCGGCCTGGGGACCGAGGGTCCTGGGTTCGATTCCGGTCAAGGGCCCTGATCGGAGAACATGCAGGAGGCAACCAATTGATGTGTTTCTCTCACATTGATGTTGCTCTGTCTTTCTCTCTCTCTTCCACTCTCTCTGAAAAATCAATGGAAAAATATCTTCGTTTCCCCCCGTAAATTCCCCCCCCCTTTAGTAGAGAGGGAGTTTAAGGGCAGGGGGTGGGGCAACCCCTGGCACGCGTGCCAAACACGGCACGCCAGTAACTTTCGCTGGCACGCAAAACCCTCTCTTATAAACTTCCATTTACAATTTTTTTCTTAATATCGACTTTTTTATTTTTCAGATAAATTCAGTGTAGGTGCATCTTAGATAAATAAATAATTTTGCATAACATGTATACATTAAAAAATAAATGTATTTTTCATCATCATATACTGCGTTTTTGTCGCTCGAATCAATTTTATTATTTCTTCAAGGTTCTTCACATGCGTACACCTTAAGAGATATCAAGTAGGCGTAACATGTTCTCAAAAAATTAGGGCTGGCACGCAGAAGAATTTTGAGTCAGAGATTTTGCTGGTTTTGGCGCGCACTCACAGAAAGGTTGCCCACCCCTGACCTAGACTTAAGGCTGCAGAGGACGTGCAGGTCAAGGGTCAGGACGCAGGGAAGGCTCAGAAGGTCGCAGTGCCCCCAGGGATGGCACGCCCACACACTCGGGATGAACAGCAGATCCCACCGAGACCAGGCCAAGGTGATCTCCGCCTGCCCCGAGGGACAGAGCGCTTCCGGTGACCTGCTCTGAGGCCCCTGCCCTTCCCCGGGGAGGGCGACCACGGCCACCCCCTCCACCCTACCTGGCCTTACCCCAGCTCTGCCTCCACATGAACTCCAGGCTGTGGGTGGCAGCGAAGTGCTTCTTGATGGCATAGTGCACCCTCTGAATCAGCATGCTGGTCAGGTTGGCACGGCGCAGCAGGTAAGCCATGGTGGGGCTGTGTCCGAAGGGGTCCACGGCCCAGCCCGAGCGCGGGGTCACACCTGGGCAGGGGGATGGAAGCCAGAGCCCTGAACACCCCCGCCGGGCCTCCCGGGACGGTCCCAGCTCCAGCTCCCTTCCTGCCCTCACACCGGGCCCCGGATGGGGGAATCAGCCCACAACGGTACCACCATCTGCCAACCCTGCACCCGACAGCCCCCAGCTACCCTCTGGGCCCAGCCCTGGGGCAGACGCCCTCTCCTGAGCCTGCCTCACCGAGGTTCTTCTCCAGCCACTGGTGTCCCTCGATGAGCTGGTCGATCAGCGCAAAGTAATGGGAGTTGGCCTCGTCGGGCATGACCCAGCCTCCGGTGGCCATCTCCAGCTGCCCGGTGCCCACCAGCCTGCAGGGAAGGCCTCACACTCAGCATGGGGGCGGGGAGGGGGGGCATCTGGCCAGTCGTGCCGAACAGAAGGTGCTGGGACCCGGGCGCATGGCCTCACTGGGCCAGCTCACGCGAACCTGGGACCAAGGGGACGGACACGGGCTCTCCTTTCCCGCCAGCCCACTTCCCTGCTGTCCTGGTCCTGCTGACCTGCGGACGCCACCTGAGCGTCCAGGGGCCCGGCTCCTGGCTTTCTCTTTCTTTTTTTTTTAAATATATTTTATTGATATTTTTACAGAGGAAGGGAGAGGGATAGAGAGTTAGAAACATCGATGAGAGAGAAACATCGACCAGCTGCCTCCTGCACACTCCCTACTGGGGATGTGCCCGCAACCCAGGTACATGCCCTTGACCGGAATCGAACCTGGGACCCTTGAGTCCGCAGGCCGACGCTCTATCCACTGAGCCAGACCGGTCAGGGCTCCTGGCTTTCTCTTCTCTGGGCTCACAGAACTCCGATCTCTCCTAACACAGTGACCCTCGACCCAGTTCCTGCCTGTCTCATTCTCAGCCCCTCCGCCATCACGCCTCACCCCTGCACGCGTCCCCTCGCCTCTCCCGCCACAGTGGGACCACAGCTTCGGGCGCGACCTGCACACCCATCCCAGGCCCAGAGGACGGCCCTCCCTCGCCTCCCGACAGCCACTGGCCTCCGGACGGCCGCTCTCTTCTGGGCGCTGATGTTGTCCCACCACTTGGCGAAGAAGGAGACTTCGGCCCAGAGGAAGCGGCGCCGGGGGTCCTCCTGCAGCTTGGTCACCATGCTGTTGAGGATGTGCTGGGTCTGCTCCGCGTAGTACTTGTCAAAGGTCTTGATCCAGCCTGGGGAGCAACACAGGGTCCCCTGAGGACGCCACACCTGCTTCGACGGACTCTCCCTTACCCTGGCCACCAGAGGGCCCGCTGAGCCTGGCCGGTGTGGCTCAGTGGTTCAGCGTCGACCTATGAACCAGGAGGCCACGGTTCGGTTCCCGGTCAGGGCATCTGCCCCCGGGGTTGCGGGCTTGATCCCCAGTGTGGGGCGTGCAGGAGGCAGCCAATCCATTATTCTCTCTCATCACTGATGTTTCTATCTCTCTCTCTCTCTCTCTCTCTTCCTTCCTCTCTGAAATACACACACACACACACAGTGGGGCCTTGACTTACGAGTTTAATTCGTTCCGTGACGGAGCTCGTAACTCAAATTACTCGTATGTCAAATCTTAAAGTGAACGAGTGAGACACGTGATGCTGGGCTGATGTTGTGGCGTTCACTGTGACTTTCGCTGTGCCAACTAGCGGTGGGGTATCTGAAGCTGGCTCGTAACCCGAATTTTAGCTCGCAACTCAAAGCAAAAAATCTGCCGAGAGACAGCTCGTATCTCGAAAAACTCGTTAGTCGGGACACTCGTAAGTCAAGGCCCCACTGTATATATATTTATATTTATATATATTTCCTATTGATTTATCTGCTCAATAAAAAAAATGTATACAGCCCTAACCGGTTTGGCTCAGCGGATAGAGCGTCGGCCTGCGGACTAAAAGGTCCCAGGTTTGATTCTGGTCAAGGGCATGTACCTTGGTTGCGGGCACATCCCCAGTAGGAAGTGTGCAGGAGGCAGCTGGTCGATGTTTCTCTCTCATCGATGTTTCTAGCTCTCTATCCCTCTCCCTTCCTCTCTGTAAAAAATCAATAAAATATTTTTTAAAAGTATATGTATATTTATATATTTCCTATTGATTTCAGAGAGGAAGGGAGAGGGAGAGAGAGAGAAACATTAATGATGAGAGAAAATCACCGATCGGCTGCCTCCTGCACAGCCCCTACTGGGGATCGAGCCCGCAACCCAGGCATGTGCCCTTGACCGGAATCAAACCCGGGACCCTTCAGTCTGCAGGCCGATGCTCTATCCACTGAGCCAAACCAGCCAGGGCCATAAAAATATATTTTAAAAAAAGCAAGCCCACCCCACGCCGGGCTGCGGGGCGCTCTGGCCCTCACCTGGGTCGTTGTGCGAGTGCGGCACCACGAACACCTGCAGGTCCTCGGCGTCCCAGTCGTGGGGGCCGTAGGAGATGTCGAAGCCCTGCTTCCACACCCCGCCGTCCACGTTGTCAAAGGGCAGCTCCTCCGACACCGTCAGCATCTGCCGAGCAGGACCCGGCTCAGTGGCGCCTCCCGGGCTCCCGAGGGGGTCCCGCCGGCTCAGGCGCTTACCTGCAGCCCCGGCTTCGGGCCCCGGCCCCCCAGAGCAAACTGGCAGTCTTGGGGGGAGACGGAGAAGAAGCTGGGCCGGGGCTCCGGCGGCACCACCCAGGAGCCGTTGGCCGTGTAGTAGGGCAGCAGGGCGGGCGCGCCCTCGGCGTTGGCCGTCAGCTCCAGCACGGACTCCTTGATGTGGCTGATGATCTCGTGGTTCTCCTCCAGCAGCTGCTCCAGCTGCTCGATGCGGTTCTGCAGCACAGAAATTTGGCTCTGCCAGAAAACCAGAGAGCAGTCACCCTCCGCTCCTTCCTGCCGCCTCCGGGGTGCTCTCGGCCTGCGGCCTGCACCTGAGGCCAGACTGTGACCCTGGCCTGCCCCGAGGAAGGTAGAACCAGATAAGGGAAGAAGCGGGAATCACTCTGGAGGACTGCGATCCCCATGAGCTGGGAGCACCCTTGCCCTCCAGCTCCGGGAGGCCGAGGTTTCACCTCACATGCCTGTTCTCCACCCGGCGCCGCCTGTGTGCCCACAAGGACTGCATCCAGGCCCCCTGGGAACGCACGGTGCAATCCATTAGCAATATCTGCCAAGAATTCCCGAGACAGCCCTGGCCGGTTTGGCTTAGTGGATAGAGCGTTGGCCTGCGGATTGAAAGGTCCCGGGTTTGATTCCGGTCAAGGGCACATGTCCAGGTTGTGGGCTCCATCCTCAGTGTGGGGTGTGCAGGAGGCAGCCGATCAGTGATTCTCTCTCATCATTGAAGTTTCTCTCTCTCTTTCTCCCTTCCTCTCTAAAATCAATAAAAATATATTTAAAAAAAAAGAATTCCCAAGACAGAGCAGCAGTCTATCATGCCATTTCCCCCTCCTCCTTCCGTGGCATCATTGTTTTTAGCTCCGGGTTAAAGAAAAGCTGCCCAGCCCTGGCTGGTTTGGCTCAATGGATAGAGCATCAGCCTGTGGACTGAAGGGTCCCGGGTTCGATTCCGGTCAAGGGCACATGCCTGGGTTGCGGGCTTGATCCCTGGAGGGGCCGTGCCAGGAGGCAGCTAATTGATGACTCTCTCATCATTGATGTTTCTGTCTCTCTCTCCCTCTCTGAAATCAATAAAAATATTTTTTTTTTAATATTTTTTTATTTTTCGCTTAAAGTATTACAAAGGGTATTACATAAGTGTCCTTTTTTTTCCCCCCCGCCCCTTGACACACCCCTACCCTCCCTTACCCCCCAGTGTCTTATGTCCAATAAAAATATTTTTAAAAAAAAGAAAAAAAAGAAAGAAAAGGTGCCCAGGGGGAAGCAGTGTTCTTGTCCTGGGCTGACATGACCCTCCAGCTGGGCGCTGAGCCCTGACGGTTTGTGCGTGAAGACCTCAGCCGCCAGGCCTGACTCACCCGGGGGAAGTTCCCGCCATGCTGGTGCCGGGCGGGGTCGTGCTGCACTCGGTCCAGCATGAGGTAGAGCGAGAAGACGGCCACGCAGAAGACCGCGGCCCCACACACCGTCACCTGCTTCTTCAGCTTCATCCTGGCCGCCACACACACCTGGCAGGAGGGGCACCGTATTCAGCTCCAACAGCCAAACCCCCTTGGGGATCTTTCCACCAAACGCTCCAAGGGGATCCCAAGAGCTGGTCCCCGGGAACCTCTATTTGCCCGACTCCCCAGAACAGCCGGCTCCAGAGCAGCAAGTCCCAGCGCTCAGTGTGGGTCCTCACCCCGCGGGGATCGGACTCTCTTGGCTGAGACACAGACCGTTCTCTGAGGCTGGTCTTGCCTCCTCCTCCTCAGGAGAGCAGATCTCTCCCCCCCAGGCTGATGCTATAAAAAACACGCGAGATAACAAACTTCCCCGCTCTGGCTCCAGAGGTCACCACACACCCTCCTGATGTAACCAGCCCCCCCCCAAGAGCTGATCCAGGAAGACACAGCCGCACAGCAGGTGGGCGTCCTGGCTCCTGGACCACGTGGTGCTAGTTCCAGAGGAATCAACAGCTATTTTGATTTAAAGACCCACAGGAAAGCCTTTCTCCCTGCCCTCGGGGACCAGGCTGGCACTCGCCGGGCACGGCTCCGCTCCCGTTAGGAAATACGGGACGGATTGAAAACCGAGCAGCTGATGCCGCTCACACAGACCGAGTCCTCTGCGCCTTCCCCGCTAGTCCCGATGCCGCAGGAGCTAACTTGCACCCTCCGCTTGGACGGCATTGGGGGGACCCCCGGGAAGCCAGCAGTGATCGCTGCTGAAGGGGTCCCCTGGGCAGGGAGGGTACAGGCCGGACAGGAAGGTAACTTCGGGCGACCAGCCCCCGCCGCCCCGCCCGCGGGCCCCCACTTGCCTGCGCCGCGGAGAGAGGCCGCCGGCAGCCGGCGGTGCGGGGGCCCGGAGCGCTGTCGCCGGTGCCTCGTGCCCCGCTGAGCGCGGTCCGGTTCCGCTCAGGAGCCTCCGGGCCATATTTTTAGCCTTTGGGGGCCGGTTCCGGGCCAAAGTGGGTGGAGCTGGAGAGAGACGGGTCGGGGGGGGTTCACTCCGGGAGGGAGGCACCTGCGCCGGGTCGGGCAGCCCCC
>NW_005872715.1:0-1729 GCF_000147115.1 Myotis lucifugus | reverse complement strand
CTTTGGCATCTTAGTTCATCTGGTTCTTATCTCTCCTAACGACTCTCCATTCTCTTTAAAAATGTCGATTATCATCTTATATACGTTTCCTCCTCCTTGTTGCAACGAGAGTGGTGGCCTGCAGAGATCTACCACATCCTACCCAGAAGCAGAAGTTCTGCTTTTCACCATTTCCAATAAAGATATGATTTGACTTCTTAATACTTCCATGGAGTCATACTCGAACTGGTTTCTCTTGTTTAAAGAAGTTACAGGCCTCTCATGTCTTTGAAAAGAGACGTCAACTATTTCCTCAACTTTCTTGGGGGGAATGGCCATTTGGCCGCAAAGTTCTGCTTTGTTCTTTGGCGCTAGACATCTTTCCTGTTTATGCTTTTCCGTGTGTTCATACTTCGCATCTTCTAGACCTTCCCTGGTGCTGCTGGTACAGTTTCAGGTCAGTCTGTAGGTTTCAGGGGGACTGAGAGCTCTGTTACCCCACTGCTCAGTAAGCGTGTGAGAGAGAGACTCCCCGCGAAGCCATTTCTTTCCCTGCAGCCACTGAGGGAAGCTCTAACTTGCCCTGACCCTCTCCTCTCTCCTGAATCTCATGTGATCAATGCACACTTCGCACTGTCAGCTGCTCTCTCACACTGATACGCTCATGACGGTCAGGCCTCCAGTGCCAGCCTGGATTTGCGTCTGGGCTTCCTGACTCGGACGTCACCCTGACATCCGCACAGGCCCCTCGAACCGCGTCGGTTCTGCCCCGTGAACACTGCCCGTCCTCCTTCCTTTGCTCCTCCTAAGACAGTGATGGCGAACCTTTTGAGCTCGGCGTGCCAGCATTTTGAAAAACCCTAACTTAACTCTGGTGCCGTGTCACGTATAGAAATGTCTTGATCTTTGCAACCATAGTAAAACAAAGACATATTTTTGATATTTATTTTATATATTTAAATGCCATTGAACAAAGAAAAATCAACCAAAAAAATGAGTTCGGTGTCATAGGTTCGCCATCACTGCCCTAAGCCCTGCCCTCCAGGGGAGCGCGCATGCCAAGAGCACTAGGCGGGCACAAGTGGTTTATTATTTCTGCTTGGAAGAGGCGGCCCTGGCAGGAGCGCGATGCACAGCAGACATGGGGCCGCATCCCCACCGGCGGCACGGATGCCGGTGGCCGGAGTCCAGAGCTGTGAAGAGCCGCCGCGCTGGGAGCTGGCCCTGGGCAGGAGGTACAATCTCGCAGGCAGAGGCCACCGGCTGGAGAGGCGGCCCAGCCTCACCGATGCCGCTTTCGGATGCACTGCAGCTCCTGGTGGATGGCGCTGAAGCTGGGCCGCTCCCCGGGCTCGTAGGCCCAGCACTCCTCCATGAGTCTGAACACAGCGTCGGGGCACAGCTCGGGGCAGGGCAAGCGGCCCCCTGTGAGGACGAGCATAGCACCCGGGCATGAGGAGGGAGTCTGAGGCCCCCTAGCAGCCCCGGGGGGGGGGGGGGGGGACCCCAACCCGGGAGCAAAGGGAACTGAAAAAACCGCACTGGTTTTCAGGGGCCACGCTTCCTCCCCAAAAGCCCCAAGGAAACAGAAGCCCTAATCCCAACCCCCACCGGGGGCGGGGTGGATAACCCCCTGCAAGCCCTCCGTTTTTCCCTTTTGGAAAAAGGGACAAAATCCTTTCCCCCCCTCCCTGGTGGTGGCTCCCTCCGGGGGCAGCCTACGGACTGGAATGATCCTTATTTTGGCCCC
>NW_005872714.1:38676-67061 GCF_000147115.1 Myotis lucifugus | reverse complement strand
CTCACTCGGCTGAATCTCTGCAGCGGTCCCCACGGATGGTGTCACTGCCCACAGTAATGAGCGCTGCGCTCAGAGAGCTTGTAAACAAGCTGTGATTCCTGGCCCTGCATGAACTACAGCTCCAGTGGGGAGGCTGGGAGGCTGGGGATCAGGAAGAAGCCAGAGTTATGATGCTCCGGGGTGATGTACCAGCCTCTTTTCTGGCAACTCAAGGGCCACCCAATTAATAGTCTCTTTCATGCCTTCCCATTTCCTTTCCAAAGTGCTCCTCACACCTGTGACCTTGTTTGACCCTCTTAGCACCCCTCGAATAGATAAAGGGCAGAATTAAATGTCCCCATTTTAAAGATAAGGAAGCAGAGCCCGGTTGAGTGCACAGCCAGGAGCAGGCGGGCCGGTCGGGAATCTGCGGCAGAGGGCTCGTTTTGTGGGGGTTTCATGATCTACAAACAATGGTTCTCCATCACTTTATTCAAATCGTCATGACTTTAGGGTGCACTTCTGTGAGGCAGGTGCTTGGGGTTATAGCAGGCCTTTCTGCCTCCACACAGAGTCTTAGCCCCTCAGAGTTCAGGGAGACCTTAAGACAGCGACGGGTCCAGCTACCTGGTCCCATGGATGGGGACCTGGATCTCGAAACGGCTGAGCCCCTCGCTGCAGCTCAGTGGCATGTGAGAGGCACCTGCTGCCCCACTGCTCACTGTCCCTCATGCCTCTGCTCCGTTAGAGCCCCCTGGCCTCTGGCTTCGTGGGATCAAAGTAAACAAGACAGTGACAGCTTCGGGCCGGAGGCTGTGGGCGGGTGACAGGCCACCTTTGGAAACGGCCTTTGTGAAGGAGGCGCCCTGAGACGCCCAATCGGTACCAGGGTTTTGTCAGTTTCTCTAACCTTAAGCCGAGTCAAGCTGTATTGATCAGAACCTGTTGGGAAATGAATTACTGGGGCTGATCTATACAGAAATCCAATCTGGAGGTGGAACAAACTGCGGTCAGGAGTCCTGATTAGGCCCCCGCACCCCCAGCTAAATAAAGCCAACACACGGCGCGCACACAAAGGGCGGACTTTCGGGGGATGGAAATGACACAGCCGCCGCGGTTGGGGAATACTGGTCCAGCTAATACCGTGGTAATTGGCCATTTTTTAATAACCAACACATCGATTTCTCTCTAACAATGCTCCCGAGAAGCGAGGACAAGAGGGGCTGTGTTAACAGAGAGCGATGGAAATGAAGTTAAGCCCGAGAGTGACTTTTTCGGTATCCGTAAGCTAGGAGCACAATTCTGCTGGAAACAGCATTCTGCAGGAATCCAAACTGGTTTCCTCATGAAGCAGGAGGGGAGGAGTGGGGAGGGGGGAGGTTTCTGGAGAGGGGAAAGCCGACAAGGAGATCGAACCCTCCATTTCAAAAATTGCTTAGCAAAAGCGATTTTAATTGCTGCCTTTGTTATAAAAGATTAAAGGTAGTTATGTCCCCCTGTACCTCACTTTAAGCGATCGATACGTTCCTGAATAGTTATGTGCAAGTCAAATTTTTGTAAATCCAATCCAATGTTCAATGCCCTCAGAGAGCTTGCTGTTTCAAGGAGTCTCTTTGGTGGGTCCTTTTGTAAGGCCTAAAAGAATCTCTTAATTTATTTGGCGGGCAGACTTTAATATTTTTAGATGATGATAAAAATCAGGTCAATCAAATGTTGACCCCTCTCTCGTATTCAGAAGAAAGGGCTGGGACATAGAGTGGAAATAAGATAATTTAATGGCCCACTATAACAACAAATGGTACCTTACTTGGTAAAGTGGGGTTACTTCTAGCATCTTCTATTTGCGGCTGTGACATGGAGCACTGGTGACTAATGTTGAGCATTAGAACATCGACACTATCCAAAAGGGTTAGCTTTAAAAATGATCTAGTCCAACTTCTTCCAAAACAGATATTTCTCCTTACAACATCCCAGAATGATGACTCTTTAGCTCTGCTTAACACTGCTTGCGTGCCCTGTGAAAGTCACTCATAAATGTATTATGTATGTATTGAGCATTCTGGGGAACCAGGTCTGGGAAAATGGGAGGAGAAATCTAGATACAGTGCTCGTGTTCTATAGAATTTAATTTAACTGGGAGAGCAGATGGTCAATAAAATAGTAACACAAATAACTGATATATTCCAGTTCTGATAAACATTATGAAGATTAACTATAGAATGCTATGAAAGTGGTCAGGGACCTGACGGCATTGCATTTAAGCTAAGACCTAGAGGATGACTAGGGGCTGAGACAAAGGGGAGAAATTGGAGGACACGGTGTGTGGGATTGACACAATTCAACCTGTTCTTAGAAATGATGGCTCTGGTTGCTATGTGAGAAATGGGCTGGAGCAGCAAGAATGGAAACAGGTAGACCTAGTTGGTGGAAGATGTTGATGGCATGGGCCAAGGTGCAGAAGTGGAGATGGAGACAAGGTCCTGAGTAACTACTGGTGACAGGATGAGTAGGATGGGGTGATCGACTATACAGGGGGGCAAAGCAAGCAGAGAGTCAAGGATGACCTCTACGGTCCTGGATTGGGCAAATGGGAAGCCAGTGACGCCTTCTACGGAAATGAGAGCATTGGAGGAAGGACAGATTGGGGAGAAGAGCTGACATCAGTGGAGCTGCCAGGTGGGCAGATTAGTAACTGGTTCTGCAACTCGATGTCCTTCCCCAATCTGGCCGATGATGATCGTCCGGCAGCAAGGCCCGCACACCACAGTCCCCGGCGCTGGATCGGGGGCTCAGGGGCACAGCTTCAACTTCTAAGGAAACAAAGTCCGAGGGGAACTGATGTGCCAGGTCGGCAGCCAAAACTCTAACTAGAACATGTGACCTAGACAGGAACTGAGTGGTAAGAAAGGAACCCGGGGCACTGGCATGCAGCAGGGGCTTCATTACCCGTGTTTCCACTCAAGATGTGCGGCTTTCCTTGGGTCATTGAGTTAGTGAGAGCAGAAGCCAGGAGACTCACTTGACCTTTGATGCCAACCAGCATTGTGGTAGGAGGCGATGTGGTGTCAAGCTCAGTGCTCGGGAGTGACAGCCTACAAAATGTTAATGCTCCAAGTCCACCTGCTCACCGTACAGAGACACGGGGCCACATTCCACAGAGCTTCCCACATCTCCCACATGAGGCAGCTAGTCCTTTCATCTGGAGACATGAGAAAAGTGAGCTGGGCTCGAGTTCTAGCTTATTTACCACCTGCCCATGTTCAGCTTTGTTTGTGTCTTGGTATGTCTTCTGGTAGCCTCATCTGCTCCCTGTGGGTTCTCAATATACCAAGGTCTAAGTCAACAGCCCATCAGCAACCTCGGTATGAGCCCATCTCTTCCAGTGGCATAGATAGGACTCCACCTGAAAGAAGCTCAGGCGACTGGCTGGTGTTAGGAATAGGCCCAGGGACACAAGATGGCACATGAGAGTCAGTCCTGGGACTCGAGAAGCGCCTACTTCCCCCACATTGTCCCGGTCATAGAAACTAGCCCAGAGCTGTGAGTGGGACAGGGTGTCTGAGAGTGAAACTAACACAGAGCAATGCGGACTGACCTGGGTGAGGGAGGAAGGATAGGGAGAGTACTAGACAGAGACCTAGACCTGATGACCTGACTTGAAATCCTTGCTTTAACTCAGTGGTTCTCAACCTTCTGGCCCTTTAAATACAGTTCCTCATGTTGGGACCCAACCACAAAATTATTTTCGTTGCTACTTCATAACTGTAAAGTTGCTACTGTTATGAATCGTAATGTAAATATCTGATATGCAGGATGGTCTTAGGTGACCCCTGTGAAAGGGTCGTTCGACCGCCAAAGGGGTCTCGACCCACAGGTTGAGAACCGCTGCTTTAACTGCTTCTGAATTGCATCTACTTTTGATTTGCAATTTACATGGTCCCAGACCTTCTATTTTCCATCTAAACAAGTTCAGGTGGAAGATTTTGTCACTTGAAACTAAAAAAATTCTGGCCAATTCCAAGCCAGTGGCGTGATTACTCTAACTTTAGTCATGGGCTCGTCATCTTGGAGCTCTGCTTGTCTGATTTCCCAGGGATGAGTGTACCAATCGTGTGGTCACACTGAATCTGGGAGGTGGAGGAGGATGGGGTACTATGATGGGCATTCCCAAAAAGAATGACAGGGGAAGGGGGTGGGACAATGCAAGAGAGAAGATGCTACACCCAGGACTCTGGCAGAAGGGAGTATCAGCGGAAGCCCTTACCTAATCGGGGGCCTCTGTCTGCGGAACGAGGGGTATTTCTCGAGCAGTGTACTTCCTCCCCAGAGAATGGAACACCGAGATCATGCAGGCTTTCTAGAGCAAAGGAAACACGGGGCACCACCAACACTGAGAGATTTCCCAGGCACCAAAGGCCTGTTTGGAGCATATAAACTGCAGGAAAACTGCTAGGTAGACCTGAAGCGTCTAATGCGGATGCGTGCACAATTTGCCCATCCCCTTCGAAGAGCAATCGGAATGAAGCAAAAACAAACAAACAAAACAAAAACAGAGATAAACTAGCTGATTAGATGACTTTTTCTAGACTTTCTCTGAAGCCTTCCACCTGAGGCGGGATTGGCTCTTGAGGCTGGTGCCCAGCGGCAGGTTCAGGGTGAGGGAAGTGGCCCATGGCCCTTGCTACAGGGGAAGGAAGGAAGGCGGAAGCTGGAAGCCAAGTAAAGCCTGGCAGAGGGAACAGGGAACCAGCAACGCAAGAGTCCAAAACTACTGTTTATTTCATGTTTTGGGGATGCCATTGACCTGCTGATCTTCCTCATTATGGTCACCTTTTGCATATTATTAATCACGGAGAATGCAAAAATAATACCCACTGCAGAAAGCCAGCTCTGAAGTCAAGTTCTCCGATACGTCATATCTCCCTTCCTGCCACTTGTCTTTTATCGCATCTCACCAGAGCTATTTCTGTCGATGGGGAGTTAGCAGTAAGATCACATATTGTACAGAGAGTGGGGTGTTAAATTTATGCAAAGGGAAGGAATGTGTTATGGCAAAAATTATTTATTGCATGGCGTCTCCCTTGAGGGTTAGTCTCTTGTTCGAGTTTTAGGGACAGCAGCTCTATATTTGTCGCATGGCAGCGCCACATTCCTGCCCGCCTCCTGCTGTCCGAGCCAAGAGCATATGCAGAGTCGTGATGCCAGCCTGCACCTTTCGGAGGCACGATCTGGCCCGGCACCACGCGTCCTGCCTCAGAGCCATTTGTGTTCCGAGAGGAGCGAGTCTCTGCCGGTGAGAAGGAGGAACAACGGGAACAGAAAGTTGTTGGGTATCCTGGACCTGGGCCATTCTCATGGCAGAACAACTACATAAACAAGTGGAACATGGTATTGAACTCAGAGCATTTCAGATGGTGGCACGCTGTGGTCTAGCATCGAGCATCCATAGAACCTGCACAGGACCCTGTCTCCACCAATTACTAGCTATGGATCTCAGGGGCAGGCAGTTGGCATCTCTGAATCTTCCTCTTCTTTTTTAAAATATATTTTTATTGATTTCAGAGAGGAAGAGAGGGGAGAGAGAGATAGAAACATCAATGATGAGATCATGGATCAGTTGCCTCCTGCACGCCCCTATTGGGGATCGAGCCCGAAACCTGGGCATGTGCCCTTTACCAGAATCAAACCCGGGACACTTCAGTCCGCAGGCCAATGTTCTATCCACTGAGCCAAACCAGCCAGGGCTGAGTCTTCATCTTCTTGACTGTGAAATGGGAATATGAATACCCATTTACATGGTGCTGTAAGGAGTAGTTAAGTAAGTATATGCCCAGTAGTAGGTGCTAAAACAATATTAGTTTTCTCATTACTTTTTATGGAATTAAATGTTAGTTCAGCATTTTCAAGGAAGCTCTGACCCTGGGATCACTGGGTGGTTTTGCCTGGTACAGGATGACAAGTGCTTGGTAGGCACAGAACAGCCTCCTCCTCAGTTTCTTCGAGCAGATATTGCTTATTGATTATGCCATGCTTTCCTAAGGACCCCTCAGGGTCCTTCTCAACGCAGCCCTCAAGGTGGTCATTAATAAAACATCAGAGCTGATCTATAAAATAAAACATGTTTTCCATCGGTGACCCAGATCATGTCCATAAATTCCTCTGTTGGTTATGGCTCCCTGCATGCACAGATGGTTTTAATGCACATTAAATGCACAAATGGACCTCCAGGTGCTTGGAGGACACAGAACTTCTGAAAGATGTGCCAACACATTCTTATCCCGGCAGCAAGTGTAGAATCACAGAACTTCTATCTCGCTCTTGGACGTTCATGCCCCACAGCATATGTGCTTATGACTAGAAAGGTGTCAACTCAGCCTCAGCTTCTCACAGGTGTCTGGGGAACAGAGCCACGCTGGGAGGCCGGGAGGCCATGTGAGCATTAGAAGTTAAGAGCTGAGCTTTACAGTCAACCAGCCTCCGCCACGTACCAGCTGCGTGAACCTGGGTAAGTTATGAAGCTTTCTGAGCCTCGGTTTCTCCATTTGCACATTTGCACAGGAGGCTGTGATGAAGACTATAAGAGAGGATACCGGTAAAGAGCAACATGCAGCCGTAGGCTTCTATTTGCCAGTTGCTGCTGTTTTATTGTTATTGATGATTAGTAACTGGGGCATGGTCGGGGAAGGAAGGTCCCAGGTGACCCAAGCCATGTCACAGAAGAACAGAAAAGGAGTTCGTCCAGATTAAACTTTCTGATAAGTCTGTTTGGGTCCAGACCTCAGTTCTCCCCAAACACCAAGAACAATTGACTTTCAGAAGACTGTTATGACCCTGTCTAATACTGGAGACAAGTACTTAGTCAACTTGTTTTGAATATGTCATTGCTAAGGAATTCACTCCTATTCTTACACACTTCCATGGACAGAAACTTCTTTTGTATACTAGGAGGGAATGTTTCATCTTCTACCCACTGGCACTAATTCTGCCCCACCAGGTGATGAAGACAGCATCTCACCCTGCGTAACTTACACCACAGCAACCAATGACTCCAGATTTAGTGGCTGACAACAAGGAGCATTGTGTTTTCCTGCTCATGTAACTACCAGCTCCAGGTGAGCTGCGTCTCTGCTCTTTGATCTTCTTCATTCCAGGGCACGGGCTGAAGGAAAACCCTTGTCTTAGTTTTGGAGCCCAGGAGAAAGTGTGTCTGAGGGACCACACATGGATCTTTCTCTCATGTTTCATTGGTCAAAGGAAGTCACATGACCCAGCCAATTATCAAAGAGGACGAGGAGGTATGCTCCTCCCACGGAGAGGGTAGCCAATATTTGGGAACTATAATGCAATCAACCATATAGTCAAGGGATTTGAGCTCCCCCTCGCAGTCTCACTGTGGGGACTGACGTGCTGTGATTTCAGGTGTCCTCACAGCTCCGACATGTCCATCCTTCAACTCCCTCCTTGCACACACCCCTTCCCAGCACCTCCCACATGTGTCAGGTCCAATTCAGATAATAAACCTATTTCCATACCATGTGCAGGGACCCAGCTTCCCTGACTGAACCCTGAAGGCACACCTGGCCCACAGAGCACCCGACAGTCAAGGCTCAGCCTCATTCTGACCCATCCCCTGTCTCCCTCCATCCCACTCCCTGGAACACGCCAAGGTCTTTGTCAGCTTAAATTCTCTCATGTTGAAACTGAGTTTTTCTATTTTTGGACGTTCCTTGGGCTTGTTCCTTGAGAACAAGAAGATGGCAGGATGAAGACAAGAGCTCGGTCAGTGACGGGACCCTGCTTTCCATCCTTCAGATTTCGGCCTCCATGCCCCACCCTCACGAGCCCTTCCTACCTCCCTGTGTGCAGATGCTTCTCCTACTTCCCATCACAACACTATTTCTGCCCTCGTCCACGAATGCATTATTCTACTGATGTGGGTGTTTTAAATTGTTAGTTTCCATGCATCAGAATATGAGATCCGTGTAGACGTGCGCTCTTTACCCTCGTATGAATGACAGCAGAGAGGAAGGCTCTCAAAACAATGTTTGTTTACTAAATGAATAAAGTAACAGATCTGGGCCACGGAACCAGCTTCAAGTGTTATGGGACGCTGTTGTGTCGTCTTAGTGGCGATGAGGGTGGTGATCCCAGGTGGGCAGAACTGGGTCAGAATGTTCTTTGTTCTTCTACCTTGTGGTTTTCATGGGCTGTTCTCAAAATCGGGGGGACGGGAGTTTTACTGAGAAAGATAAAGGATTCAGGAGGAGAGAGCTGTGTGTTCTGGGTGACAAAGGCAAGATGAATCTGAAGGACCTGAGAGCGTAGGGCAGAGAGAGAGAGGACCCAGGGAGCCAGAACACGCTGGGACGAAATAGGAGAGGGACGGAACGCCCAGGGAGCCTGTGGAGAAGGGAATTTGGGAAAGATAAATGTCCAACAGGGGATACATACATTTTCTTAATTTTGCTGAGGGTGGTGCTATGTAAATTTTCTCCCTTCCGTAATTGTCAGTTAATCCACATTGCTCACTGATGCTTTGGTACAAGTGGATTCTTTAGGGGAAAGTGAACAGCTGTTGAAGTCTGCAGCCAGGTGGGTAATAAGATAAACTCAGAGACAGGACATGTGGGCAGTGGACTTGAAGGATGGGCTTCTCGCTGGCATATGGCTTACCCTCAGAATGCTGTGGACTGGGGAGAAGTTTGGAGGAAGCTCACAATGACACACACTGAGACTTCTACTCTAATGATATGCCAAAGAACACAAATTAGCGGAGGTTACGCATTGCTTTCCCAGTCTAAGCGCCCTGTTTACTTTGAATCTCTGAACCAAAGAGGCCTGAGAGTTGGGAGCCATCAGACCCCAGTGGGGAGAGGAAGAGCTAAGGACCTCTTTTCCTGACCATTGTTACTGGCGCCTACAACTCCCTGATGGTCCTCCTCAGACGGATGCTTCAGGGAGAGTACAAACGCAAGCTCTGTCCGTAGTGTGTATGCTTAGAAGCCAGCCACCATGTGACAAGGCTTGGTCTAGAGTCCTCACCGATGAGAGACCATCAGGACAGAAAGAGATGCCTGGTAGAGGTGAAGGGAGGCTCCCGGCTAATCACCAGCACCAACGCTCCAGATGTGTGAGTCCGTCTTGGATGCTCCAGCCCCAGGCAAGCTGCCTGCGCTGACACTGCGTGGAGCAGAGATGAACCATCTCTGCTGAGCCCAGCCTGACCTTCTGACCCACAGAAGCTTGGGCAAGAACATGGCTGATGTTTAAACAACAAAAAAGTTACACAATAACAATAAACTCCATAAGGTCATATATGCCTCTTCCCTAAGCATCTTATGTGGTTCTGAGTTCCTTCCTACCAACTCATTTGGCTATCATTTGTCTCGTGCCCTTGGAGAGGAAACTGTTCTGTCAGGGCTCAGTTAATCCACAGTTTATAGGTTTCTCCTGATAATGAGCTCCAGGAAATTGAAATAACAAAAGACCAACTCCGGAGAGTTGACCTAGATTACAGAACCAGCTGCTGGCCAGGTCTCTCCCCTCTTCCCTCCAGAGGGCAATTAGCACAAAGAGCTGCGACGTGTCCTTCACACAAGGATGCCAGGCAAGAACATTCCTCCAAACATCACAGGGGAGGCGGTCTCCAAGGAAGTCCAATTAACAATGTGTGTGGTTGTAAAAGCGGCCAAGACTCAGTCGTTAGGACGCCTGGCAACACCTATGACTCTGTCTTCCTCACGGATCCCTCGTCAGGAAGACTGCTCATAGCATCAGGACTTGGGGTTGCAGGTGACCTTTAGGTGCTAATACCTTGAGATGGCTGGCTCATGGTGAGGACGCTGGGGACCGCAGTTCTAAGCCGGAAGGAAGCATGTGATGATGCCACTAATCTGGCGAGAAGACACTACAATCACCCAAGTGCTTTAACGCAAAGAAACTGTTTTTCATTGACTTTAAAAGCCTGTTTGCCATGGAAGGAATTTTCAGTTATTGACTCGGGGATGCCCAGGGCACCTCTGGAGAGGTTCCTTGGAGGAAAGTTTGGAGAAAGATTCTGAGGTACCAATGGGCTTAGGGGGAAAGAGTTCTTTGACTGAAAGATGATGTCTTTCTTTGGAATGAGAGGACAAATGTAGGGAGGCATGCATCCATCAGCCATCGATTCTATTGTACCAACTCTTTACAAATGGGCAGACTGAAGCCCGTTGGTGGGAAGGACTTGCTGAATGCCACACGGAAGTAGTGGGAGGGCCAGGTCTTGCCTGAAGGATCCTCCTGATTTGTTTGGAGTGTTTTTCCCATTCACATGTTGCATGGGGTTCGGGTTCGTGACCCTCCACTTGCCTGTTACACTGAGATGGATATCCCGGGCTGTGGTTTATGGCGCATTTTAAGGCTCTTGGCTCAGAATCTCCTTGAGTCTTGGGGGTCAGGGAAGGTAGCTTATTCTCTCTCCAACCTCGGTTACCATCTTGCAGGCCACAACCTCACCAGGGTTTTGAAAGGGGAATCTGAACCAGTTTCTGTGTGATGCTGTTTCATCAATATCCTTAGAGGGTTTGGAAGCATTGTTACCATTCCAGTCGAGCCCAGGTTGCTGGATTATTCTCTGTAACTGTGTTTGACGTGTCACCTCAGAGAGGCTCAAAGACTCCAAAATAGTGTAGGTTGAACTGCTTCATCCAAGGGCTCTTTATCACCCAGAGCTGAGCTGTCCCCACGCGGAGGGACCAGACCCAGAGCGAGAGGACATAAAACTCGGATCTGGCTTCTCGGGGACCCAGGCAGCCTCTGGGGAAGGGAGTATTCTTGCCCCTTTTCTCGTCTGAGCTCTGAACCACCAAGCTGATCCAGTCCAGCCTACCTCTGGGCTGTTGACTCGCTCTCAGCCTTTGGGAACCTGCTTCCCATTATAGAGGGAATTACTCTGGCTGAGGGAAGAACCCCAAGCTGCTACCCTGACAAGCTTCCTTAGGACAAGAGAGTCCTCCTTCCTCTAAACCCCGCAGCTCATCAGCTCTCCTACACTCACCTAAGCTCTTGCAATAGGTTACTTTTAGCACACACATGCGCACACACACACACACACGGTGTGTGTGTGCGTGTAGGGATGTTGCTATAGAGCATGCTAAAGCTAGAAACTTCATAGAATAAAGTATCCCCAAGTCAGACTCTGCTTCAGGCCTCTCATTTATTTGGAGCATCTGCCACTGGCTGTCGTGGGCACTGTGCCAGGGTCCACTAGGACAGTGCCCGGCAGATAGCGAGAGAACAGAGATGTCAGCTGGTATCTCCAGACAAAAGCAGCAGAGGCACACGGGGTGGGGATGTTCTCGTCCCCTCGCCACATGTCTCGGGGACCTTATTAGCGTAAACACCAGACTGAATCAAAACGGCTCAGCCACCAGGAAAGGAACCAAGGCTCCGGGGGTTCAGCACGGACCCACGTCACACACCTCCGACCAAGCCAGGTCCGGGTCCAGGGCATTTGAATCTCAGCTCACCCCACACGTCCACCCTCCTGACTGCTTCTCAGGGCTGAAATGTAATTACCGGGGACTGAGGTTCACACACTATCAGTCACTTTATAATTGATGGTGAATAATGATGATCACACGAATGAAGGTGTGAGATTAAAGCTGAGTGACCAACAATTAGAAATTGCGAGAAGAGCTATGTGTTAAATATTTATGGCGATGAAAATGATCATAGTCACGAGTTGGTAGCTCACACCAGCCAGCAGACCTGCGTTTCCCAATGTGCATCTCACCAGACGTTCCGTCGGAAGAGGGTTCTGTGGTCAAACACCACTAGGAAACACTCCAAGTCGCCGCTGGAAATTCACCACGCTCTTGAGTGTTAGTCGTGCAAAAGTTGTGGGACCCTTAGGTGAGACACTGTTCTCTGACCTCGGTTTTCCACACCCGTGTCTGCAGACGTCCCTTCCTCCCTCTTAGGTTTCTGTGCAAATTGAACAAGGTAATGCATGTTCAAGAGCTTTGCAGAGACGGAGAGGAACGTAAGGGATTCATTATACTTCCTATTACTCTCCTATTACCATGTTTGACTTTGATTCCAGTGCCTCGTCCTCTGTCTTCTGGGAGGCTCCCTGCTTTGCCCAGAAAATCTCATTCATTAGGCGCCGAGGCAATTCCAGGCGGACAGAGGAGGCGAGGCTTCCAGATCCGCTAAATTGGAAACGTTTAAATTTTTCATCTATTCCCTTGCCTGCTCTTTGGTCAATAGCTTATTCTGATGACTTCATTACGGCCTAATTACTCCGAGCTCCTTTGCTCGTTTTCCGTGTGTGATAAAAAGCCCACCCAAGATCCGGGGCTGACACCCAGGTCTCGACCCCTGACTGACAGCCAGGCCTCCCTGCTCCCTGAGGGGCTTTCTTTTCAGTGTCAGGAACATATTTGCCAAAGCCCTTCCCAGGGTGGTCGCCCATCCCGTTCTCCGCACACTTTTCCTTCCATGGCAAGAGGGGCCCATTTCTCTCTCCAGTCACGGCTGACTCATCCTCCGCCTGTAAATCCTGGAGCACCTTCAAGTAAATGAGCCCGTTACTCATCTCTTACAGAAACTTTCATCTGTCGGGCGCAGTGACACGTCCCTTAGAATGGGCCAGCCTTTTCTTAGCCAGGCGCGGTTCTCCTGCTGTGATCACTGTCTCCCTGTCTCCCGAGGCTGCCCATAGAACACAGGAGGGGGAAAGGCCTTCACGGTCCCCCAGCCTCCCGGGTGCCCAGCCCCTCGGCTCCTGCTACCCCAGCACCGCATGTGAAAAGCACAGATTTGTAACGGGGGTCCAGGAGCGGCGTCCAGTGAGCAGATGCGACGGAACCATGGACCTGGCCCTTGGATTTCAAGTCACAAGTGGCTTCGGGGTCGAAGGAAAGAGAAAGAAAGTTGGCATCTCGGGGACACAGGTTCAAATACTGCAACTCTTCCTAGCAACGGAGCATCCTGGGCAAGCCCTTATCCTGGGTGGCCTCAGTTGCCTACCGTGCAAAGCGGGGGCCGCTGTGCCATACAGCAGAGTTTGGGGGCTTCCCTAGGAAAGCACGTGGCATGGCCCCTGCACCGGCAGGCACGGATCCCTTCCCCTTCTCCATATCGGACGGTCTAATCCAAAGTGAGCTGGGCTCTTACTAACGGTCCTTGGTCACCGTCCATGCAGCCCCTGCCTTAGCCCTCACAGCCCCTCTGCGAGGCAGCACTACTCCGATTTCTACTTACAGACCAGGGCACTAGCACAGTGAAGCTGCGTCAACCTGCACAGTCGGGGGGCGGCGGTGGGATTTGCATACAGAAGGCCTGATCCCGAAGCCCAGGGCCCACGTGCTCCCCTCTGGCAGGGGAGATGGACACTAAATCCCTCCCCACTGGCCCGGACCAGGACGAGGGTGTGGGAGCACGGAGCTCATGCTCCGTTTAAGGAGGGCCACACTCTCCCTGCAGGAAGGGCCTCCCTTGGCCCGGAGAGCGAGCGCCTCCTTAAACTGGACACCAGGAGCCTCCCCACTGGGATCCATCACAACCTCCAGCAAGAGGAATATGGCTCCCTTGGAGCTCGCAATGCAGTGGGGGAGGCAGACATTAGTCAAATAATCACAGAAATCCGTCCCAGGTAGAGGGGACAGGGGTGCGAAGGCACGGAGGCACCTGATCACAGTCCTTTCTCTAGGATCACTGGCGCCCCCGTGGCGTATTTCAGCTGAGCACCACTGGATGGGGTCTGGGAGGACCTGCTTTGAGCTCTCCATGTTGTTTGAGTGGAAGCTAGAGTTCCGAGCGGGCGAACCCCAGGCCAGCACCAAGCCAGGGCCGGGGGCTCCTCTCTCATTCCTGGCGGCACTTCCCACTCACCCTCACCGCCTCAGGGGGGTGGGGAATAAATCTCTTTCGCTGTAAGCAACCTCTCTGGAGGCTCAGTAAGCAGCAGAGAAGAGATGGTTTCGGAAACCAATTTTTGTCTGGAAAGAGGAAACAATACAGACCTTACGGGAGAAATAAACTTGAGTGCTGAGTGCTTGGCGAAGAGAAAATTGAAGAAAAACCTCTGGCTGCTGGCAAGAGAGGAAGGGACGTGTAGGCAGTGGGAGCAGTAGGTGAGGAAAATGAGACAGAACGCGACGGGGAGCTGCTTATTCAAGAATTTCTCACTGCGACCAGGTCAATCTCCTCCTCAAAAACCACCCATGGCTCCCCGCTGCCTGGAGGACAAGATTTGAGGACCACAGAGTATGAGTTAGAAGTATGTCTAGTTGGTATACACACACACACACACACACACACACATCAACTCGTAGTTTAATTTTAACTTTAAAATATTGTTATTACAAAACAGAAACAGACTCATGGATACACAAAACAAACTAATGGTTGCCAGAGGGGGTAGGGCTTGGGGAACTGGGTGAAAAAGGTTGGGGGACTGGGTGAAAGAGCAGCACGAATTGGCAATAATAAAATAGTCTTGGGGATACCAAGTACAGCATGGAATATAGCAGTGAGACTGTAATAACTATGGACGGGGCCAGGTGGGTACGGGGGGACACCTGTAAATTATATAGATGTCTTACCACTAATGCTGGACATCTGAAATGAACATAATATTGAACGTCAAGTGTAATTGGAAAAGAAGAAAAAATGATAAAAATCGTTGTTAAGTGAAGAAATACGTAGTTGTAATAGAGAAATTCAAATCCTACCTAAGTAAAAATTTTACATCTGCCTTTGCCATCTTCAACGCTCTCCCTTCCCCAAAAGCAACCCTTATGATAGTCCCTGTGGGTCCTCAGAGAGGGCCGATGGGCGTGGAAAGTCAGATGATGGGCGTGGAAAGTCAGATGACAAGAGTTAGAGAACAGCTCTCTCTATAGGCTCTGCAGCTGCAAATAAGAATAGCTACCCCCCCCCAAAAAAGCACAGATGAGCCTGCGCTTTCTAGCACCATGCCGGTCACTTGTCTGCAATGATGCCAACGCTGCAGGGCCAGGGGTCTCCCATTCCGTGCTGCCTGGGGGTCACTGGCCACCTAGGGGAGTCGAAGGGACTAGCCTTTCATTCTCCCCACCTCGTCCCAGATAGGCAGGGTCCCGCTGTGACTTGGGTCCGGCCACCAGGAGCTCTCCCAGGACTTTAAATACTGAGCAGACAACACAGTGATGGCTGGAGGTGGCTGGCGGTCATATCTGTGCAGTGGCTGTGGCATGGCCGAGGTGTTTTGCAGAGACCAGAGTGGACGTGCTGTAGGGCCATTGCCATGGTCCTGTCGTCTGGTCAGCCGGCTCCTTGGTACCTGCTGCCTTCAAGCCCGATCTTCTGGCTCCTGGAAGTCCTCTGAGGCCCCCGTATCCCTCCAGCAAACACTGCCTTTGCTCAAGTGGCTGGAATTATTTCCAGTTGCTTTCAACTGAGGACCTTCTAACGGATACCGTGTGAAAACATGTCATTACAAACAAAACCTGTGATTTTATGGATATTATTCCTGAGGAAATGGCGAAGCTTTAAAATTGGATTCAGTTAAATGAAAAGGAAAACATTCCATCGGAAAACAAGTAGCGTGTGAATACATGGTAACTGTGGCGATTAGGGGGGCAGTGACGGGTCCCATCTCCTTGTGTCTAGAGCAGAAATGAGACCCCTAGGGGCTCCGCTGCAGGCCTGCCCTAGACCCAGGAGCCCTGACCCCGACGGGTGTCACCACACTCCGCTCACGTGGGGCGGCAGAGCCTGGCCACACTCAGGGTCCTTGTCCATCGGCAGCAGGAGAGTGTTGGGCTTTCCACTCCCAGGGGCTGTGCCAGCATCCAGCATTTCCACATTGAATCATGTTGTCAAGACAAGCCCTTTTCCCTGTGTATTGTTTTGTCCTGAAACTTGGTCCGGCAAGCTCGACGGCGTGGCGCACCGTCCCACATCCCTCCTGTCTTTACGGAGCCGCTCACCGCGAGCACAAGGCCCGCTCCCCATAGAAACACCCAGATCCACTCGATGGCTTCATTCCTCAGGAGACCCCTCGGGCACCCTCTGCCCGTGGCTCCGTGGGACAGCCGTGGCACCTCCAAAGCCATCTCGTCACCACGACTCATGAGTGCGATCATTAGTCCGACCAGCGAACGAGTCCTGCTTCCTCCACATCTCGAAAATTAAACCCTGGGATAACTTCGCAGAAGGAGCCAACAGAGGCCTGTCCCTTTACTTTCACGACCCAGGAAGCAGTCCCCGCTGGCTTCCGTCCTCGTCCGGGCCAGTGACAGCCTCTCACCTGGAAGGGGGCGAAAAGGCCCACGGGGAGGGCGGGGGGCTCTGTGGTGTACCCGGGAAGAGGCTGCAGTGGGAAGTGCTGAGTTCCAGTCTTGCTGCTGCCTGATGGGTTTGAAGGGACGGTTGAAAGGCCCTGCAGAGAGAGAGGCGAGTGCTGGGGCCGAGGGAGGCCCGCGTGTTCAGAAAAGGCAGGAGCAGAGTTCAAAATGCTCCCCGTGCCTTCCGTCCAGCACAGGGCCCGCGGGGGACTCGGAGGACAGTGCGCCCACCGTGGGAACCCGCAGCACCCCCTGCCATCTGCCTGGGCAGAGGGACATGGAGACAACGCCCTGTCCTCCGGTGCCATCAGGAAGGGACGGAACAAGCCCTGCTCCCCTCGGTCCCCAGAGAATGACCACAGCCGGTTCTCTAGGCTCCACTGAAGCCAAGGTGAGGAGGAATATGGAATTTCATAGGAGAGTACTGACCTCCACCTTCTATTTTTGTTTTTGCCTCCACCTGGAAAGAACACCAAGAGGGAGGAAGTCTGATCAGTAAACTGACTTCCAGCTTCTATTTTTGTTTTTTGCCTCCACCTGGAAAGAACACCAATATACATGCACGTTCCAGGGATATACTGCAAGTTCCACTTACTTTCCTCAAATATTAAAGAATGAATGGAGCTGACCTTAAATTCCCAAGAGCTTCTATACTGACTCAACATGCGGGTGACCTGAAACTGACTCAGAGATGTGGTTGACCTATTGCACATCTAGGGGGACAGGGCTCTGCCACCTCCTGCATGTGCAGGGATCAGGACTGAGTCCCAGTAACTGGGGCTTCTGGGGCCAGACCAATGACTCCCCTTCATCCACTGCACCTGTTCCTTCATCATTCGGCCCAGGTGCATCTCTCTGAGGAGCCGTCCTTGGCCTTCCTGGCTAGAGCTGGTCCCCCGGATGCTCCCAGAGTCCTCCTGGCCGTGTCGGCCCCCCTTGTATTGCATGATGTGCTTCTGTGCACACCTTCCTCACCAGCCTGGGAGGTACCGGTTAGGACCACGCCACCACGCCACCACGCCCAATAACAGACCAGACTGGGGGAGCTCAGGGAAACTGAGGAACTTCCCCAAGGTCTCAGAGCTAGCGGGCAGCAGAGCCAAGATTCAAGCCCACCTCCCTGCGCCTCCTTCCAAAGCTTTCCATCTTTCCCATGTTAAACTGTTTCCTGCAACAAGTAGATTTCTGAAGTGCCCCCGGAGGAAATGTGTTTCTCTCAAATGAACCTCGAGCTGGACACTCGAGAGGGGTCCCCAGGGTCCCCGGGCGATGGAACAGTCCGCCTTTGAAAGAGAATGATCTTGTAATTCACAAGTTTGCCTTTCAATTAACTGAGGACTGTGGCTCTTCACTTAATGTTATTTCTCCATCATCTAATTTCGGCTACAGGTTAATGGACCCGTGGGGAGTTATTGCTACTTCGGTTTCAAAAGCAGTCGGCGGTCTTCCCTGATTATTGGTGGTTAATGGCATCACCCAGCTGTTTTGACTTTCTCCCCATCCTCTCGAGGTGACCCCAGAGAAGAGGACGACAAAGGAGAGAATTGGACTCCCTTTCTGGTCACTGGAACCTTCTGCAGCCCCGTGGCCACCCCTGGTCCCAGCTCCTAGGGAACCATTCGCTCACAGCCAGACCCGGCAGGTCCAACCATTATTCACGCAAACATGTTACTGACCCTCGGTGTGTCCAAGGCTCTGCGCTAGGACCGCTGGGATGCAGAGGAGGGTCCAGTGGTGTGAGGTTAGAATCGAGTTGACTGGGATAGTCATGGAAGGCCCCGAGCCCGGCCTCCTCAGGCAGAGTTCCTCTGCGGTTTCGTCCGGGTGCTCATCACAATGCATTTATTCATTCAATGAACACAGATTGTGAGTCCACGATGCACTGACCTTCCTCTGATGAGTCCAACCCCGTAGGAGCTTATGGTCCCATAAGGGATACAGATAAACGAGTGTGTGTGACAGTCCATGGAGATAAGTCAACAGAGGGGGCGGGTAGGAGCACTGTCTTCATTGGAGAGACCAGCTCAGCAGATACGCAGGACGAGAACGAGTAAGTCATATCGGGGGAAGGATGGCGGTGAGCATGCCTTCCGTCACTTCAGAGTAACGACGCCCGTGAGAGGGATGCGGCTGGAGAAGGGAGGCCTGTGTGAGCAGGAGGGTGTGGTAAGCCTGCAGGAGGCTGACTCGGGTGGACACGAAGGAGAGTGTGCAGAAGAGCGACACGAGCAGGTGGGGACTTCCCACACAGCGTCCGCTGCACTCCGGACACCGGATTTGGGCATCAAAAAACTTCAGACTGGCCCAGCCAGCGTGGCTCAACAGTTGAGCATCGACCTATGAACCAAGAGGTCACAGCTCCATTCCAGACCCAGCACAGCTGGTCGGTCAGGGCACATGCCTGGGTTGCAGGCTCAATCCCCAGTAGGGAGCATGTAGGAGGCAGCCAATCAATGATTCTCTCTCACCACTGATGTTTCTATCTCTCCCTCTCTTTTCCTCTCTGAAATAAAAATATATATATTTAAAAACACATTGCAGGCTGGAGCAGTGGGATCAAGATGGTGATGAGAGTAACGGAGGAGGCGATAAAGATGGAGAGGCAGGCGTCACTTCGAAGGGCCTTTGGGAGAAGTGCCAACAGAACCTAACTTAGGAGAAGACGAGTCCATGCAACTGCAAACAGTGGGCCTTTAGGAAAATGCAAACTACAAAGTCCCCTGCAGCCTTCGAGCCCAGACTTCTCCTTGCTTGTGAGTTAGCAACACCCTGCCAATGAGCTTTTCTGCCTGGAACACTAGATCAGTCATCCACCCGAGATGCACATTTCATGGCGTTCCGAGAAGAAAGCGGCTGGGAGTCTAACAGTCCAGGCGGCTTTGACTTTGATTGCAGGCTCGGGAATGACTCAGGACCCAGAAGGTCCCAAAACTTTCCTCAAATGATGACAAAGCTTTCGTTTCCACGAGAGCCCGGGCTGCGTTTCCCTGACGGGATATTTCACTCGCTTTAGAAAGGAAAGCAGTGCCGGCTCCTGGAAGGCGTGGCGTGTCAGGCTCGCGGCCTCTGTCACAGTGTATCCCACGCGCGGAACAGCCGGAGTGCGCAGACGCTCCTGGAGGCAGAACGTCATAGAAATTCTGTCACGTAGGGAAAGTCTTAGTCTGTGAAAGGGATGCTTCACGTTTTCTGAACATCGCACCAGCGTTGGTGCAGCCGGCATGGGAGCAGAAGCAGAGGGGACTGGTCCAGGGGGTGGAGTTGGGGGGGGAGGAAAAGAGGGGAGGGGGGAACACCTGCCTGCCTGCCCCTCCACCCGCCAGGCGGGCTTCGGGAAACGACAGCCTTCCTAGGCGGCGGCATGTCTGTGAGGTGAGGGGTGACAGCGATCCACATAGCAGGGCAGCTGCTACCTGCAGATCAGCGCTCAGAGCCTCGCTGCCCTGACACGTGGTTCCCCAGGGGAGCAGCCAGAGGCCTGCCGGCTCCTTCCCAGGCTGCTGGGAGCTCGAGGGGAAGCTGGGCCTCGGAGTGAAACGTGGCCAAGGTCACAGACACACTGGCAGCAGCACTGGAGCTAAGACCGGGGTCCTGAAGCCCAGCGCCCCTTCGGTGCCACGCTGCGCCGTGGGCTCATTCAGGAAGCGCTGGGACGTGAGCTCAAAACCCTGGAGATGGAATCCCAGGTGAGCCCCTCCACAGGGGAGTCCCCTCGACAAAAGGAGTCCCCGCCCCTGGAGGCCCTCCACAGGGGAGCCTCCTTCGCCACCTTCCCCAGCAGCTGCCTCCAGGCCCACCTTATCCAGGCCCCACCTTCCCAAGGGCGCTGTCGAGGGCCTGTCCAGGGACCCACCTGAACATGCCTGAGTGCGGGGGGCAGGGATTTGGTCCCTCCGGAAGCTCTCCCCCTACCTGCTCCAGCCCGGCTCCACGGGCGCCCCATCGAGTCGCCAGCATTAAATCTATCAAGAGAAATTTGACGGCCCAATTGTTCGCATGGAAAACGCACTATTTTTGGAAAAGACAGGAAACCACATCCAGGAAATCCGCTGAGAACGTCCCCTAAGACTCCCCAAACCAGCGGAAAGCCACTCAGACTCCAGGAACTCAGGTTCTTGATGGTGGGGTCCCACCCAATGGGAAGCCCTATTGATTGGAACATTCCCGTCCTAGCTTTCTCTTACCCCAGAGTCCTGCACTGGTTCATGGGGAACACTCCCAACACCCTCTCTTTGGGGAACACTGGGCCCCACACAGCAGGGTTCCCCAGGTTCCACCCTCCACAATTCCTACCTGGGGGTCAGCCCTCCACCGCAGGCTCATGCTTGGAATTGTTCCATGGAAGGCTCTCACCAGACCTTAGCTGGCCCCCAAAACTACAGCGGCATCGCTGAAGAAATCTGATCATTTCCCTCCTTCCATGCCCTTAAGGGAGCCAGAGCCCTGGGACAGGCCCTCCGACATTCCTTTTGCAAACTGCAGACCCGGGGACCTGGCTCTGAATGTCTGAGTCGTTCGCTTGGGGTGCTTATGGGAGCCTTCAGTTTCCACGTCTTATTACAGATCTGTACCAAGATCATTTGTGTGCGAAGAGAAAGTTCACTCTTTCTTCCTTTGGTCGCCGATCCAAATGTTCCGAGCCTTTATGGTTTTGTGATTCAGTCTCTGAGACATATTTTCTAAGTCACAAGATGGAATGACTCATGCCTGTCTGTACGGTCCCTGAAGCCCATCACATGCAGATGGCCACACGAAAGGAAGTCTGGTCAGTCTGCAGTTCCAAGCAGAGGGGACTCGGAATAGAGAGAGGACTCCGTGTGCTGAGAAGCAAAGGGAGAGACTTGGCATTGTTCCGGAAGGATGGTGACTAGATCCGGGGAAAGCGCTTGAAGAATGAAGGTGGGACACGGAATTACCTACTGGGGACTGCCACTGCTTCATGCACAGCTTGTAGCCTCGTCCTCAAAGAACTGCATATTTCCTAATCGGCATCCCTCTTCAGATTCCGACTCAATGTCACTTTCTCTGGGAAGGCTTCGCTGACCTCCAACGCTATTGAATGCTCCTGTTCTATTCTCCCAAAGCAAACTGCACTTGAGTACGTATCACGCTGCATGGTAATTGTCTGGTTATTTCTCTACTTCATCATGAACTAAGTGGAAACCGAAATCTTTGTCATCATGTACCCCGACAGCCTTGTGTAAAGACAGCAATAGCAAATGTTCAACAAATGGTTTACCTATGTATCAGTTAGCATAAGTCAGGTTATGCTGTAGTAACAAGCAACCCCCACACCTAAGCAGCTTAACAGAGCAAAGGCTAGGTGCTCAGTCATACGGTGGCACTCCAGGGTGGGAAGATCCTGTGTACAGCACTTCCATTGCCCACCTCCATCCTGAGCCCTCTCCAAGGTCTCTGAGCTCTGTCTATTGCTGGAACCTGGATTTAGTTGAAACTCTTGAGTTGCCACCATCTACAAGGAAGTCTTCTCTCACCACATAAGCATCAATAAAAACAAACCAACACACACACACAAACACTCCTACCCACCCCACTCTACCTCCTCCTCTGCTGAAGCACGAATCAGTTCCTAAAACCTAGGAGAGAAAGGTCGTTTGTTGCCTGTATTATTTCCGAAGGCTGTTTAAGGTTACAAAGGAGAGGAATAAATCACACACACCAATGCCCAGACCTGAATGTCTTCTCTAAGTATCTTTCTGCTTTTCTCAAATGTTCCTTTCTCAAGGCAGCTGTCATCTCTCTCCATTGGAACCCTCCTCCCACCCACAGCCCATCTGCTTACATACCCTGTGCCTGGATCAACCAAACAAAGGCCCAGCCTTTAGCCAAATCCTGACCAGCTGCCCTGGGCTTGTCTTGGGCCCCCCAAATTTCCCAGGTAACCCCAGGTACATTGGGTGGGAGGTGGGGGTTAGGGGTGGAGGTGGGGTCATGAGCATCAATATGACTGAGGTGCTTTAACCCCTTCCTCCCTAGGACCGAATGCACAGCTGCTCCAGCCTTTCCTGGGATTGTCCACTCCTGCAACCCTGTCCTGGGACTGGCCAGCTGGACCTGAAGGGACTGGACTTTGTGGCTCAGTGACCTTGGGCAAGTACTCCCCATCCTGAAACTCAACTTCCTCAATTGTCACAGGAAGCGGAGTATCAGGACTCCCTCCGACGGGTGCAGCTGAATGAGAGACGGGCGTAAGGCCCTCGCAAGCGTCTGGCCTGCAGTAGAAGCCAGTCTCTGCTCTGCCGTCATTCCTCTCCACCTGTGCAGGCGTGAGGGGGGTGGGGACCTTTAGTTGCTGGAAGACTGGATAGCTCTTGTTTTCTGTTAGAGGAAGGCAAGGACCACCAGCCCCCTGGTCCTCAAAGCAAAGGAAGCAGCCTGAGTTCTTGGAGAGACTGGAGGGCTATGGACAGGAGTGGAGTCTGGCTTTCACACCTTCACTTAGGAAGCCTGCCCCACTCCTCTGTTCTCATCTCCACGCCCTGTTTAATAACGACTCGAGGCTCTAGCCATCCCTGCATTGTGCTTCCGTCCACCCATTTCTCCGAGCACCTGCCCAGGCTGTTCCGTTGCCTACAGAAGCGCTCCATCACCCAGCTGACTTCTGCCTCTTCCTCAAGGCACGGCTAAGCCGACCCCTCCCCAGGAGCCTTTGTGTGTCCTCCTCATTTTCACCCGACATCTCTCTGGACCAGGTTCCCCTTCTCTACTCACCCCATACCCTCTGTGCTGACCCCCTTCACAGAATTCAGCACATGTTTGTCTCCCTGGTCCCAAACACATTCCTTACATATATATCTATATACTTTTTCTGTTGTTGATCCTCACCTGAGGATCTTTTCCCTTTGATTTTTAGAGAGAGTGGAAGGGAGGGGGAGAGAAATATCCATGTGAGAGAGAGACACATCGATTGGATGCCTCCTCCATGTACCCCAGAATCGAACCCAGTACTCTTCAGACCATGGGCCAACACTCTATCCACTGAGCCAACCAGCTAGGGCTATTCCTTACATATATTGAGTGGTAGCTAAATGTTGGCTGAATGATAACATTCCCATAAAAAATCAGATTCAACTCATCAGTAAGTAAACACTACTCTATGTAGTTGTATAATTGATCTAAGACCATTATTTCTACTTTTTTTTCCCCTGTGAATTAGACCTGATGTGTTTATCACCTCCACCGGAAATTTTTTCCAGAAGCCACTGCTTTATTGCTGTAGGAGAGAAAATAGGCTGCCACCACCTTACTTGAGTGAGACCATGCAAAGAAACACAACATATGTTTAGAAATCAAAAAACTACAATTAATAATTCATGAGTGATAGCAGAGATCATAATGGAAATCTAGAAGTGAATGATGATGAAGGCACCGCATATTAAAACCTGTGCAATGCAATTAAAAGGATACTCAGAGGGAGATATATTGCCCTACATGGAAGTCTTAGAAAACAATGAATCTGAGGAAGCTACATATTTAATTCAAAAGCTAGAAAAAGAAGCAGAATAAACTGAAAAAAAACTTACAAAAGATAAAATGAAAAGGCAATAAATTATAAAATAAGGGCACTGTAAAGATGTTTATTTTTTTTTAAGGTGGCTCATTGAAAAGGTTCATAAAATAGCTCTCTGAAAAGACTGCTCAAGAAAAAAAGAAAAGACACAAATAAACAATATTAAGAACAACAGGGGAACATAATTCTGGTTTCAGGAGAAAATTTAGTAAGCATTAAACAATGCTGTGAATAGTTCTGTGACAATGATTTCATTACTAGGATGAAACGGATACTTTCAGAAAAACAAAAATTACCAAAATTGACTCAAGAAGAAATAGAAAACCTTAGTTGACCATTCAGTAAATTAAATTACTGGTCAAAAATCTTTTCCCCACCCCCAAAGAAAGGCAATAGCACTATATGACGTCAAGTTACACTAAATCTCCGAGGAATGAAAAATTCCCGTTTTGGACAAGCTCTTCTAAGAAACTAGAAAGAGGGAGAGTAGCTGACAGGAAAGGGTTAAAACAAAATCCCCTGTGGGTGGACCCTGGACACCTGGTAAACATATCAGCTCCGTTCCAACCATCATCACTTCCAGTTAAGGAAGAAACACAAGCCCATGACTGGTGAACTCTACTCCCATGACATGTGCCTGTCCTGGTCACTGTGCTCGCACTATGTAGCCTGTGTGTGTCACCCACCAGGCTGCCAACCCCTTGAGCTCAGTGCATGGGTTTTGTACACCTGGAATGTTTCAGCATCTAGAACAGCGCCAGGCACTCAGTGGACCTCCCGCCTGTGGACAGCCGGGCCTAAGGATGCAAGTACCCGAGTCTGCCTCTTTCCTAGAGCACACAGCGTGGGTCTTATTTACTTTTATACTTGCATTTGGGCAGTTCTTTCGTGTGGTTCTTGGACAGTGGATTTGAGGAGAGACAATAGAGTGTTCTAACCCTCCTGCTTCCCATCACCAACAACTCCTAATTTGTCTTCTTGAACCTCAGAAAAATGGGGATAATACCACCATCTGGGGAGTTAATTAAGGTAAGGTTCGAAAAGCAACACATGTGCAAGCTTGTTGCGTCCCATAAATCTGTTATGTGTCATTAAAGTGGGCGTGGCTGGCGCCCACTGCAGGCTGGTGAGTGGAGATAAGGTCTAATGCTGAGGATTTGATGGGTCTGGGACGAACAGATCAAAAAGTAAAGAGCTGGATTTTTGAGTAATTTTATAAAAAGAAGATGTTCGTGTTTGACAAAAACCTGAAGGATTTCCGAAGAAGAAAAGGGCATTTATATAAGGCTGCTCGGTAGGAGCCACGGAGTTGACACAGATTCACTTGTCTTTTCTCTGGCTCTGAGCACACTGGCAAGCAGCTCTGCCTTGGGCAGGGGCGGGAGCAGGGGATGTCTGTGGGTCCATGCTAGATTCCCTGCAGCCAGAGTGGGCAATGGGGGAGGTGGTCCAGGGCAATGGCCTGGAACAGGAGACCTTTCTCTCTGAACCTCAGTGCCTTCTTCCTAAAATGGAAACAAATTGTCTCATGTAATGGCCAGGAGGATTCGAGATCACATGTTTAAGGAACCAACCACAGTGCCTGGCCCCGCAGGCAGTTTAATAATTGGTTTCTAGTATGACTATGACTAGGACCGCCACGGTACCATTGGACAGCACGGTGTGGTTTCAACTTTCTGACCATTTCCCATATAAATGAGGGATCTAGACCACGGTCCCCATATCCTCTAAGGTCCTTTATTCCTGAGCTCCATGGGTCCCAGTCAGAGCTGAGGTCATCAGAGAGAAGCATTGGAGAACCAGTCGGGTCAGTCCCCTTGGAGAGCATCCGGCAGCTTCCAGTTCCCGGGACCAGCCTTTCCTTCCCCATTTGAACAGATGTGTCTGTGGCTTGGCTGAGCCGACCCCCTGTGCCTGGCAGGCTGCCAGCAGGTGCTGCCATTCCTCCGGGGAAGACCACCAAGGGTGCCGAGGGCGACGACAAAACCATCTTTTCCCTCCAACCTTCACCGGGATGCGCTTTCTCCCGGAATCTCCGTTGGTAGCAGACTCTGGGCTGCCTGGCTGAGGAGCTGCTTGGCAAATCATGGAAGAGCACGGACTCCCCAGAGAGGATGTGCTCCCCCGTAGCAGAGCCTCGCCTATCCCAGGAGGAGAGAACTGCAGACGGGCGTCCAATCAGCTCCTCCCCCGCAGAGAAGACACAGGGAAGGGATTCTCACCTTCCGGCCACAGGCTTTTCAGTCCCCTTCCCGCTGAAGGAAGATTGGACTCAGATGCCATCATGTTCTCCAAGGAGCCTTTCCTGGCCGCCCCCACCCCCAAGGCTGGGCTCCTCCTCCTCTGTGTCCCGTCATTCCTAGTTTCCATGCTGCTCTTGGCACGCTGGGTGGAAAGTTCTCCCGTGCGGGCTGGCTATAAAGACGCTGTTCGCTCTTCGAAAACACTCTCCACGCACCTTGGTCTGGGTTTCCTCACAAGGAGATCTTGGGGCAGGGTAACTGTCCCTTCCTAAACTTCCTTCTTCCATATGTTAAGGTCTGCTCTCCCCCCGCTGTGTCTGGATCCCAGAAGGAGAAGATCCATGGAGCAAAGCCAAGCAGTCACAGTCAAACCACAGCTTCCAGCATGTGATGAGAACCAGAGATACACATCTGGTCGTAAGCAGCTAAGATTTGGGGACCATTTGTCACTCAGCAAAGCTGTCTAATACAGTGTGAGTACCTCTCTTAACAGGGGCAATGCAATGATTATGATTTTAAACCAAAAAGCAAAAGAGATTTCCTGAAGGCCTCTCAATTAACAGCTCTTTTGAGAAAACCATTGCTCCGGTTGGGATGCTAAATAATCAAACTTTTCCCTCCAGGGAGAGGAATAACAGTAAGTGCCTCTTACTCCGTAGAAGCCTTGCATGCATTTTCTCAGCTTACTTCTTAACACAACTCTGCAGGAAGGACCTCTATGCCAGTTTTAAAAAAATATTTTAATTGATTTTAGAAAGAGAGGAAGGGAGGGTGGAGAGAGAGAGAGAGAGAGAGAGAGAGAGAGAGAGAGTGAGAGAGAGAGATGAGAAACATCAATTGTTGCCTCCTGCACATGCTCCAATTGGGGACCAAACCCGCAACCTGGGAATGTGCCCTGACTGGGAATCGAACCAGTGACCTTTGGGTGCAAGGGACGATGCTCAACCAACTGAGACACACGGGCCAGGGCTCGATGCCCATTTATAGAAGAAGAAAACGAGGCTGAGAGAGAATCTAACTGGCGTGTCCAAGTCACACAGAGAGTAACCAGGATTTGAAGCAGCTCTGGAATTCAGGCAGAACCTGTATTCTTTCCCCCACATCATGCTAAAGCGACACTCGTTGGCTACCGGGGATACTAGCAAAACTCCTTTTGAGGGCCGTCAGGAGCTACATTCAGTACAAAAGCCATCTTCCTCCCGACACCATTAAAATATCTCTCACAAGACAATTTAGTAAGAAGATTTCCTTAGCCACCAAATTATTGAAGACTCTCTCTCCCAAATTCTTTTTGATTTTTTTTACTGTAATTGGGTACGTTCCCAGGGATGTCATGTTGAAACAAGGGGTCTTTGAGTCCCATCAGACAGGAAACTCAGCGTCTGTGTCTCAAGGGGAGCAGCTTCTACCAGCCAATGCCGGCCTTGCTGAGTCTTTTCAAGATGCCCCACAGCAAAGGGTTCTCAGCCAATCAGCGACGCTCTGTGGAAGCCTTCCCTGTGCCAATCCCAATGCTGGGCACGGGGGGCAAACACACATGCACCTCCCCTGCATTATCCTCTCTAACTTCCACGCACACGCTGGGAACCACTGTACATCCCTTTACACAGAGGAATACTGTGATTTTTCGAGCCTGAGATGCTTCCTGAAGCCAGGCTGGGATTCTCTCCTGAGCGAGCATGGCTCTGGCCTCCCGTTTGTGTATCCTGTTTCATATCGTCACAGGCTGGGGACCACGTTATTTAACGTCCAGGGGGCTCTGCGGAGCAGCGTTCACGCTGTGTGATCTCGGCCGCTCCGGGGCCTGCTGGCCAAGTGGCCCCTGGCGAGTGTGTGGGGACTGGGATCTGAGAGGGTGCCCCACATCCCCTAACGGATCAGAGTGACACGCGGTGCCCAAACTGTTTGTACAAAGGATGTGGTTTATGCTGAACACCTGCTGTCCTCCGGGGAGTCTGGAATTTCTGGCAGCGGGCAGAGGGTGCCTATGTGACCAGCCCCCCCCATAGAAACCTTGGGCACTGAGTTTCTAAGGAGCTTGCCCGCCCGCGTGTTTGGTGATGCCACGGGGACAGGGGTCTTAGGAGCGGTGCTGGTCCCCCCATCCCTGCTTTGCCCATGGGCCTTCGCCCTGTGCTGAGCCTGCTCGGTAGTCTTTCCTGTATTAAGCCGCAGCTTTGAGTAGGACTCCGCGCAGAGTCCTGGGAGTGAGATCTTCCAGGGAATCATCGGACTGTGATAGCCTGCCACACAGAAGGAAAGGGGCTTAGACACACTGTGTCATCTTCCCGAGGTCACAGAGCGAGGGGGAGAATTAGG
>NW_005872714.1:35952-38576 GCF_000147115.1 Myotis lucifugus | reverse complement strand
ATATTAATACGTTAACATGCATTCATAGAAGGAAATCTCAATCACGACTTAGTACTATCTTATTTTTTTAAATATATTTTTCTTGATTTCAGAGAGGAAGGGAGAGGGAGAGAGAGATAGAAACATCAGTGATGAGAGAGAATCATTGATCGGCTGCCTCCTGCATACCCCCCACTGGGGATCGAGCCCACAACCCGGGCACGTGCTCTAACCAGGAATCAAACTGTGACCTCCTGGTTCACAGGTTGATGCTCAACCACTGAGCCACGCCAGCTGGACTAGTCCTGCCTTTTAAGCACACCTCCATCACTGGGGTGCTCTCACATCTGGGAGATGATGGGATGCTGCCTTCCTGCATGTTCCAGCAGGTGGTGGAAAGCGCCTGGGGCCCAGGTCTGCGATGTCGATTTCGTTGTTCCTTAGCTCAAGGTGACCCAGCTGCTCAAAACCTCAGACCCAGCCCCACGGGCCGCCACACCACTGTCTCCCTCCGGCCCACTGCTCCTCCCTCTTGAAAAACTATTCTCATTGCAAGCAAATGGCCCAAATCTTGTCCTGAAACTGCTCCAGGAGGCAGGCCACTCGAGGAGACACTGGCAGCAGCGACCTTTAGCTGGGTCTCCTCTGAACGAGACCCAATCAGGCATAATGAGCCCGGAACTGGCTGGGAACTGTTCTCTTCTCCCGGCCTTTCTTCTCGCCTGGCCTTTATCGGCATTTTAGCGGGAGGCTGTTTTTCCTTCTGCACTTATTTATATTTAGCCTGAGCATCCTGTTAATTACAGAGCAGTTACGGGAGAATTAGGGGCCACTATATATATATTTGCCATTTATGCAAATTGCAAAGAGGGAACAAAGAAAAATTAGCTTAATTAACGTAATTGCTACAAAAGCGGGAGGGGAGGCAAACACGGCTTTAATCAGAGAAGAGGTGAAGGAGGTCTCAGGGAAATGGTGACCTGGACCAGCACGGAGGGGAGGCTCTGACCTTTCACGGTTTCGAGACCTTCCCGAGAGACACAGGGATGACAAGAGGCCATGCAGGTGGGAGCAGAGAACACTCAATGTAAAAATGCCATGTGGCCCTAGTCGGTTGCTCAGTGGTTAGAGCGTCAGCCCATGGACTGAAGGGTCCAGGGTTCAATTCCAGTCAAGGGCACGTATCTGGGTTGCAGGCTCGATCCCTGGCCCTAGTCAGGGTCTGTGAGGTAGGCAAACAATCAATGTGTCTCTCTCACATCGATGTTTCTCTCTCTGTGTCTCTCCCCCTCCCTTCCACTCTCTCTAAAAACCAATGGAAAAAATATCCTCGGGTGAGGATTAACAAAAGATAAATTAATAAATTAAATTAAATAAATAAAACGCCACGTGGCTGCTTAAGGAATGAAATGAAACGCTTTCATGTGGGGAGCAGTGTGTGTGCCTATGAGTACCTGAGGTGCGGTGGGGGCAAGAGGCTCTCTGCATCTTTCATCAGCAAACACACTGCTGAGCGCCCACTCAGGGCTGGGACTGCTTGGAGGCGGGGACCACACACAACAGCACGCAGTCACTGCCCTCAGGAATGAGGAGGCAATAAACAAAGGAGGCCTTAAGCGGGAAAAAGAAGGGCATGAAGGACAGGCTTGCCAGATTTAGCGAATGAAAATACAGAATGCCCAGTTCCATCTTAATTTTAGAGAAGCAACAGATGTATTTTTAGTGAAAGTATGCCCCATGAAATATTTGGGATATACTTATGCTAAAACAATGTAAGTTATTGTTCATTTGAAATTCAAATTAATGAACTTACTGTATTTTCCTGGCAGCTCTCCTGAGGAATTACACGAGAGAGGGATTCCTGTTGCTCCCCCGGGACCACAGAAAAGCCCAGGGCTTCCCCCGGGGAGCAGAGAACTGTCCCCCGGGCAAGCGCAGGTCCCTCCAGCCCGGAGCCACATCAATGGAGAGGTGGGGAGGGACAGGCTATGAGAGAAGCGGAGCGGGGGCAGCATGGAGCCAGAGGCTAGGGAACGCCGGGCTCCCAGGTCTCCCGTAAAACCACCTGACACACAAGCGCCTGTGGACCTGTGGCGTCTGTGTCCCCGGGGTGGGGGGGACAGAGCCCTACATCTGGGCACATGTGCGATGCCCTTTCTAAGGTTTTGCACGTCCTAACTCACTGGATCCTCACAACGACCCACCTGAGGCAGATTACGTGGTCCCCGTGTCACAGATGCAGAGACACAGAGACGCTAAGGGGCTCCAGGCGGGGTGGCTAATAAGCATTTGAGCTGGAATCTGAGGCTGGCATCGGCATCCTTTGATCTGCCTCCCTCTCTTCATTAAGGATGTCTTTTTTTTTTTAATATATTTTATTGATTTTTTACAGAGAGGAAGGGAGAGAGATAGAAAGTCAGAAACATTGATGAGAGAGAAACATCAATCAGCTGCCTCCTGCACACCCCCTACTGGGGATGTGCCTGCAGCCAAGGTACATGCCCTTGACCGGAATCAAACCTGGGACCCTTCAGTCCCCAGGCTGATGCTCTATCCACTGAGCCAAACCGGTTTCGGCTAAGGATGTCTTTTTGTTTTGTTTTGTTTGTTAATAATCCTCACCCGAGGATTAACATGCCTTCCAT
>NW_005872714.1:18710-19727 GCF_000147115.1 Myotis lucifugus | reverse complement strand
GGCTGACACACCAGACAGTGTGAGTTTGATATGCTCTCGGGCTGGGCCCTCCCCCCTCCCCCCACCCGCACAGCAGGTGGGGACGTTCTAGAAACCCTTCAAAGCACCCGCGCTCCTCGATCTCCTGCAAGGTGACATTTCTACAGATTCACGCCTGAGGGAGGAACAGGGAGCCCAGGCCTGCTTCCTGATGCACCTTCACTTCAGATCCCTGTGATCAGACCCCCGCAAGCCTTCCTATTCCTTCTGCTCTGGGCCCTTAAAGTCATGCGGGATGCACACACCCACCTCCCTGCCTGCGCTGTGACATTCCTCCTCTGTGTAAACAACAGGAGCGAACAGTACACAGCAATGTCAGGCTGTACGCTGGGAATGCCAGAGTGTAGCCATCCATTCATAGGTGAGGACCTACTGAAGAAGCCACGAGGCCACTAAGACTTGTTAGCACGATGCTAAATGCTTCGATTTCTTGCCTGAACCTGCAAGGATGCCGGCAGGCACCATCACTTCATAGTATGATTTCAAACAAAGAACCCCACTCAGTGCCTGATGTGGAGGCAAGGCTCGTGAAGGTTAGCAAATTAAGTTAATTTGGTGAATTGATTTGTGGTTTTGTGCTCCTGTGTTGAAGAATTCCTACAAGTTCTCATGGATTGATAGCTGGAACAGGCGAATTCCCATTGACAATTACCATCAAGATTCTGGTGCCCAGAGAGCGTAGACTAGCCCCTTCCTGACTCTCATGGAATGAATGTCTGTATCCTCCCAAAACTCACTGAAGCCCTAACCCCCAATGTGATGGTGTTTAGAGATGGAGCCTTTGGAAGGTGATTGCATTTAGGTGAGGTCACGAGGGTGGGGCCCTCTGAATGGGATTAGTGCCCTTATAAGAAGAGAAAGAGACTAGATTCTCTCTCTCTCTCCCTCTCCCTCTCTTCCTCTAGTCTCCCCTTCCTCCCATGTGAGGACACAGCAAGAAGGCAACAAGCCAGGAAGAGGGTCCTCACCAGACATGAC
>NW_005872714.1:12098-13166 GCF_000147115.1 Myotis lucifugus | reverse complement strand
ACTTCTCAGTTTTGTACCTTGTCTAACTATTATAGAAAATGCAATTGAGCGCCTTCGCATCTCTCCTACACGCGCCCTCCCTAATAGTCTCCCTGTCTTCCCCCACGATATTCTCATCACATTTCTGCGGGGGGAGCCAGAGGGACCAGCAGCTGTCCTTTCTCCGGCTCTCAGTCTACTCCCTGACTCGCTGGCCCCCATCCCTCCCTGCTGGGCTTGCGGAGCTTATGATCTCAGACCATACGGTGGTCTTTCAGGCCTCGTGCCTTTGCACACAGTGTTCTCGGCTTGACTCCTCCTATTGCCCTCGGCCTGTCTATCACCTCCTCTGAGGTTTACCATCAGCTCCCCCAGGGCCTCGGGCTCTCCCACAGCGCTCCGCACTCACCTCCATTAGAGACCCACCACGGTGCACTGGACTGTGTGCACAGGGGTCCCCCACTCGACTTTGCTCTTTGGGGGGGAAAGACCTGCATCCTCGTCATTCGTTTGCTATCTTCCCAACTACCTAGTACACGATGGGGACTCAAACTGCGCACGGACAGAATACGGGAATGCGAGAATGAGGGTTCCGCCAGCCAGCCCCTCCACTCCACAGAGTCACCTTCATTTCTAGTGATTCCTCCCAGCTCCCGAGGGTGCAGGAGGACTCCGGTGGCCCACGGGAGCACGGCTGCCACAGAGCCCAGGCTATTTCAGGTTTAACATTTAGAAAGATACGCTTGCTGTTCCTGTGATATTTGTGAAGGCATTTCTCTATGCTGGTGGCTAAAGGCGATGGCAAAGTTCGAAGGACAAAGTCAATTTATTGAATCAGACATTAGAAGGGGCATCCCATTCAGGTCCCGAGAAAGGCCAAACATTGATTTTTTTAAAGACAAAACCATGAAACATTGTGCCTTTTCCTCAGGCACAAGTAGGAGTTGTGTAGCTTTCTCATAACTGGGGGTAAGTGGCCTGGTCCCGAGAGCCTGCGGTTGGTGTTGAATTGGAACCAGCGCTGGTGTTTTTATTTGCTTCCACGTCTGCAACAGCAGATGAGTTGGTCGATGTGGGTAACCACGAAAG
>NW_005872714.1:0-11920 GCF_000147115.1 Myotis lucifugus | reverse complement strand
GCATCACACCTCTGCTGCTCGCTGGTGGGCCAGGGGCCTCGCGGATTTGGTTTCCTCTCCAGGAAACAGTGAGCGGTGATGACATTCGCATCACAGAACCTGATGATGTGCATGTGAAAACGCACATAAAAGCATTTTGTCGATGGTGGAAAATCGATTCAGCTGTCTGCTAGCTAGCATTTGAATTCTTTCTTGGATATTCACAGCACATCTGGAGAGAGTTCAGTTCCCATAGTCCCCTTTTACAACAAAACAAAACACTGAAGCTCAGAGAGGTCATTAACCCGCCCCTTGCATCTCGCTAAGTTTTGTGGTTTGCTCCCATTGTTGATGTTATTGGATTTGATCACTACAATTCTGAGAATTACATACACAATACAAATGTCATCTTCCTAGTTACCTTGGTTCTTTTTCAGTCCTTACCTCTCCGGCTGAAATTATTTTTATTAATAATTGAACCAAAAGAATCAGAAAATCGCTTCTGCATCTCCTTTGAAAGTACCATTTAATGTATTATTTATTATGTCATTAAAAGACTCTCATCTACAGTAACAAGAAATAAAGTCCTTTCAGAATGTCCTGGCAGGAGGTGAGTTTGTACTTCTTTAATAACAGGTGTCCTTTCTTCTGACGGATAGAAAGCATTTGAATTCATCACATTTTCTTTCTTTTCTGCCACCAAAAGTGTCGAAACCAAATTTACTCTCACGTAACTCAAAATGTTGTTTATTCATTCATTTTTTTCACTCACTGATCAAATTCTTAATGTCATTTATTAATGACCTTATGTGTCCACAAGCACTGCTCTGGGGTAGGGATGCCACAATGGAAGAAAAATATATAAATTCCTGTTCTCTCAGAGCTCACATGTTGTGGAGAACACACATAAATAATAAGCACATGTAGTATGTCAGAGCTGGTAAGTGCTCTGCAGAAAACAACACAGAGAAGAAAAACAAGAAGTATCAGAATAGAGAAGGGAGGAGAGAGGGTGCCCTTTTACAGGGTGTCAGGAAAGGTGGCATCAAGGAGGTGACATTTTTTCCTTTTCCAGCTGTAGTCTAGCTGGCTTGTATCAGACCAAACTTCTCCCTGGGGACAACCAGAAAAAGTGGATAAAGTGTTTTAAATATTCTGTTGGCAGGAATTCGAGAGCTCCTCAACTTGAAGACCCAATATCCCACAGAGAAGAGAAGCGCTGAGAAATGAGCCCTACAATCCGACTCCACTTGAGGCATTTGATGATTTGCAAATGAGGACCAAGAGGCTAAGCTGAGAAGAGACTGGGCTAAGAGGCTGAAACTTCAGCCATCTCCAAGGACTAGAGAGACAATCATTGCAATACAGGGCACGCCAAGGAAAGGGGGTGTATAAACCCACAAGCTTTCAGTTCAGACCACCACACTTTTCACCCCAGGAAGAAGGACCAACTGGAAATTTACTAATTTCCACAAAGACTGAAGATACAGTTTCGACTGAGCTCAGTTCCACACTGGTTTATTATTATCCTCGTACTTCTGCCAGAAGATAACTCCATCCTAGAGACTCATGTTCATTCTAGATTTTTGTCAGTGAAAATTTATTAGTCACATTGGCAAACAGAACCAAGAAAAAAGACAAAAAAAAAAAAAACCAAGAGGGAAAAGGAGGCCATTGAAACAAACCCAAAGAAGATCTGGAAGTGAATTTTTAAATAACAGTGATTAATATGTGCAAGAAAATAAATGACCAGTCAGGTTATTTCATCAGAAAACTGTAATCTATAAAAATTAATGAAATGGAAACTCTAATACTGAAAATAGTGTCAGAATAAAGATTAGGTTAATAGCAGACTAGGCACAATAGATAAAGGATTAGTGAACTGGAAGACAGATAGGTAGAAAATGCACACTAAATCATGGTGAGACAAAAGTGTGGAAAGCATGGTGGCGGAGTGTGTGTGTGGGGGGGGGGGGGGAGAATAGGATACATTTGACACATGACCAAAATATTTAACACTAATTCAAGTTCTAGAAAGAAAGAAAAGAGAAGATCAGTTAACAACAGCACTGAAGAGATGGTGACTGAAGATTTTCACAACTAGTGAGCTAATGCATCATCCCAAGCCACAGAGTCTTTCTTTAACTTGTACAAGTTAATTTAACAGTTTCTTGAGTCCTAAAAACAATTGAATAATTGATTCCTTGGGTCACTTTTGTTGAAATCTGGATGAGACATTTACCTAACTTTGTTCTTCTCAAGGTGCCTCACTGGCCAGAAGTGTTCCAAGCCAGGAGCATTCTGTGTTTCATGCCTGAAATGTGCTGAATTGCTTTTTCCTTGTTTCATCATTGCATTTATTAACCTCCACTGCACAAACTCATATTGCCTGCTTGCATTTCCCATTCATGTTTCTTAGGCTTTTTTGTATCTCTTGTCAAGACACAGATTCTTTTTTTAAAAAAAAAAAAAGACAGCATGTTTTCTCTTTTTTAAATTATGTTTTTACTGATTTTAGAGATAGAAGAAGGGAGGAGAGAGAGAGAGAGAGAGAGAGAGAGAGAAAGAGAGAAAGAAACATCAGTGGGAGAGAGAAGCATCAATCAGACACCTCCCACATGCCCCCCACTGGGGATCAAGCACACAACATGGCCATGTGCCCTCACTAGGAACTGAACTGATCTTTTGCCATATGGGACAACCCTCAACAACTGAACCACACCAGCCAGGGCTCGCTCTCTCTCTCTCTCTCTGAAAGTGATTTTAGGGAAAGGAGGAAGGGAGAAAGAGAAAGAGAAGGAAACATTGTTGTTGAGAGAGAAACATAAATCAATTGCCTCCCATGCACACCCCAATGGGGAGCAAACCCACAACCTGGGTATGGGTCTTGACCAGGAATTGGACCCCTGACACTTTGGTGTACGGAACGATGCCCAACCAACTGCGCCACCAGCCAGGGCAAGCCACAGGTTCTTAAGCAAAGACCTGAGGTGGTTGAGAAAGGAGCCAGGGATACATCCAGGGAAAGAATACTCCAGGTATAGGAAACATCCAGTGCAAACATCCCAAGGCAAGAATTCCAATTTGGAGGTAAGTGAACAAGAGGGAAATTAGATCAACGAGGTGAAAAGCCAAGGTCAAGTGTTATAGAACCCTTTAACATCCTTGGCTTTTGCTAAATCTGATATGGTTAGCCACTTTCTCAAAAGAAGACAGACTTAAGCTGACTTATCTTTCCAAGTGAGCCATTACCATGAAAGGAACAAGTTTCTCATTATTCCTTGCATCAGGTTTTCTATTGTTGCATAACAATGACCACAAAAACAGTAGCTTAACACAACACACCTTTACTACCTCACAGTTCTGTAGGTCAGAAGTGCAGACATGGTCATGTGAGAGCTCTGCTTGGGGTCAAACAGGCTGAAATCAAGGCATGGGCATGACCAGGATCTTCTCAGGGGTGTCCAGCAAAGCATCTGCTTCTAAGTTCATTTAGTTTACTGTATGAATCCAGTCCCCTGCCATCGCAGGGCTGGGGTCCTCCTTGCCTTGCTGGCTGCCACTCTCAGCTGTTAAAGGCTGCAGGCATTCCTTGGTATACAGCTCCTCCATCTTCGAAGCAAGCAAGGGCACATGGGATTTCCTCAAGTTTCAAATCTCTGACCACATTCTTATTATTCAAATGAATAATAAAAAAGAGAGAGACATGGGGAGGTTGTGGGCTGCCCAATATCACATTACTAATCAGGATTGCTATGGCTCTTTGGTTACTGACTGTAAGGATTGAGAACAGGCTGAGTAGGGAAGGAAGCAGATAAAGAGAAACCAGTTACAGTTTTATTCTAGACCAGTGATTGCCAACCGGTGTGCTACAAGAATTTTTAAAATATGCAATACCTAGGACTATTTAGTCAGGGACACTGACCTCTTTTGTCAAACCAAAAAAAAAAATGACAACAGCCAACACACAATAGCCATTTAGTGTGAATGAACCAAAAGTATACCTGTTTTGTTGTGAGATCAGCAAAAACATATTTTTTTTGGTGTGTCACAAAATCTTAGTAATTTGTTGATGTATGCCAGGAGATGAAAAAGGTTGAAAACCACTGAACTAGACCCAAGATGATTGTGGCTTCTATTAGGGTGGTAATAGTGGAGACTGTGAGAAGCACTTAGTTCTGGATAGACTTTAAGGTAGAGCCAACAAGATTTGCCAATGGACTGGCGGTGGGTCTGAAAGTAGGTGCCAAGAGGACTCCAAGGCTTTCGGTCTGAGCGAACAGAAGGACTTTTGCTGAGAATACATTTACTAAGTTTGGGAAGTCTGGAGGATGAACAGGTTTGTTGGGGGAAGAGCTGGTTTTAGACATGTTAAATTAAGATGTCTCTTAGGCATTCAAATGAGATGTCTAGTAGCATATAAATTTGGAGTTTGGGGGAACTTGTCAGTGCATAGATGATATTTAAAACTTTGAGGCTAGATGAGATCTCAGAAAGACTGTAAGTATAGTTAAAGAAGAAAAGAGATCCAGAAACTGAGCCCTGGAGACCCTATGTGTAAAGGTCAGGGGAAGAGAACGGGCCTAAGAAAGTGATCAAGAAGGCACACCATTGATGTAGAAGAAGAAAATCCAACAGAGTGTGGTGTCCGGGAAGCCAAGTGAAAGTATTTAATGAGGAAGGAGTGGGAGGTCATCTGTGAGAAACAATGCCGACAGGTGAGGTAAGATGAGAACCAGAACTCACTGTTGTATTTAACAACACAGAGGTCACTGGCAACCTTGGAAAGAACAATCTGTGGTGGAGGAATGAGCCTTCTTGGAGTAGATTCGACAATGGAGAGAGTTCCTTTGGAGACTGCGAATTTAGACAGCCCTTTCTAAGTGTTTTTTCTGAGAATTTAGGCCTGGGATGTGAAAAACTGGAAAGAGCATCACTTCCACCCTAACAACAAGAAAAAGTGAGATGAACTACAAAACCATTACTTTCCTTGAACCCATCAGAGAGCTGAGGTCACAGGGTTAACAAGCAGCCTGGAAACCAAGCGAAGACAGACTGAAACTTGGCTCCCCTTCGGAGACCACAGAAGAAAGTGATTCTGGGCACCATACAGGAGCTTTAAAAAAAGTCTAAACAATTGCTAACGGCTGACTGTGGGCTCATATAAAAGTATGAAACGTGGAGCTAAAAATAAAGAGTGTGTCCCCCTCTCGGGGCGTTCTCCATAGACATCTGCTGGGTGTCCACGGGAAAAATGGCAGGAAGGGCAGGAGACAGGAAGAAGTCTCTCTCCAGGGTGGCACGAAGGAGGAAGGGGCAGAGGCCTGCGGGAAAGCCATAAAACTCCCCCCAGACTCTGATCCCCTGTGGATGAAAGCCTTAAGATGCTGGGGGAGAGTTAGCAAACCAGTGGCCCCAGGGTTTGGGGAAGATTAAAGAATTAAAGATTAAAGAATCACTTTCTTCTACCCTGGGAAAGGGGCAGAAAACAATCCTGGGCCCAGGATCCTGTACCAGTAAAATTGGAGGTCACTAACCACTGAAGAAGCAGCAGAAAATTCTCTCACACAGAGATCACCCAGACACAAGGCACAGCTGGGCTGTCATGGGGAGGACACCTTCCATGAGAAAGCCAGGCACGCAGGGCCTGTCTAAGACTAGGAGTGGACCTAGACGACAGGGAATCCCCCCCACCACCCACCATCAGCTAGCAAACACTGAGTAACAAACAACAGCAGTCTACACTGGGGAAAAGGCAAGAGCGTGGAAGGACATTTCCTCCTGGATTAGCATGTCGAGAAGGCCAACATCTGAGGACACAGCAGGAACATTGAGAAAAACCCTGTGGCATCTCAGCTGCTATTCCACACACAAAGTGACACTAGAGGAATTTGAAGCCACTAGTGCCCTGAAGGCAACCATAACAACGCTCCTGATGAGGTTGACCCAAACTGAGGTAGAAGAGTAAGAGAATGAAATATTTAAAATATCTGAAGAAATAATCACTAAGATTTTTCCTAAAATAGTGAAAAGAATCAAACAACTAACTGAACAAGTACACAGAAGTCCATATATATATATATATATATATATATATATATACACACACACACACACACACACACACACACACACACACTAGGGGCCTGATGCACAAAATTCATGCAAGGGGCTCGGCTGCTGCCACCACCGCGGCCACCTCTGCCATCGCAGCTTCATCCAGAAGGTCGTCTGGAAGGACATCCAGTCCAATTACATATTATGCTTTTATTATTATAGATTTAAAAACCACACTTATAATATTGAAACTAATGAAAACCAAAGAAAAAGAGAAAGACAACTTACATAGAGGAGCTGATATAAATTATAGCAGACTTCCCTTCAGAAACTATGAAATCCAGAGGACAATGGAGTAACACCTTTAAAAGTACTGAATGGAAACAAAACTGTTGACCCATAATTTTATACCTGGCAAAAATATTTTCAAAAGTAATAGTGAAATAAAGACTTCTTCATAAAAATAAAAACTAAAAGATTTCATTACCCAAAAGATTTGTGCTATAAGAAATGTTAAAAGAAATTCATCTGACAGAAAGATTATGGCACCAGACATAAATGTGGGCATGTACAAAAAAATTAAGGCAAATAAAAAAGATTTCTTCCAACTTTAATAGCTCTAAAATATGCCCTAACCGGTTTGGCTCAGTGGATAGGACGTCGGCCTGCGGACTCAAGGGTCCCAGGTTCGATTCCGGTCAAGGGCATGTACCTTGGTTGCGGGCACATCCCCAGTAGGGGGTGTGCAGGAGGCAGCTGATCGATGTTTCTCTCTCATCGATGTTTCTAACTCTCTATCCCTCTCCCTTCCATTTCTGTAAAAAATCAATAAAATGTATTTTTTTAAAAAAGTAAAAGAATAAAATAATATATACCATACAAATACAAAACAAGCTAGAGTGGCCGTATTAATACCAGACAAATATCAGGTAAATATCTGACAAATATCAGACCATTTTAAAACAAAGAAAAATATGAAGGATAAAAAGGTATGTTATATAATGCTAACAGGTGAATCCTAAATATGTATGGACTGAGAAAGAGATTGGGGTTGTTTGTTTATTTTCTTTGCTTTTAAACCAAAAGATGGGTCGGTAGCTGAAGGAGAATATATATTTAAGAGAGAAAATTTTAAGGTGGCAAAATTACAGCATAATTGCATTCTGATGGGCATGATCCAATTGAAAGGGGAAGAAATGAAGGGAGAGTTTGTGAAATGACGTCTTTGCATATGCAAGGGTGTGATATCCTGTGAACAAACGCATTCACAAAACAGTGCATCCGCAGTAACAGGAGAAAAGGCGAAGGGGCAGTTCCTGTAGGATTAGCAGGGAGTCTTGCTCACCTACCCTCCCCTGGAGTCCCTGCACTATATTTCCTTTCAACACCATTACTGTGTAAGAAACTTTCCTTTTAAACCACCTCAACTGCTTTTAGGGGGAAACTTGGAATATATCGAGACATGAATATTTTCGTTGAACCATCCTCACTTGGAATTCTAGAGGAACTGAGCTTGGATCGCGGAAGGTGGTGAAGGACAGGGAAGCAGCATAGGTCGGAGGCACAGCTCACTCCTCGGAAGGCAGACTTGTCCCCAGGAGGGCAGGAGGGATGCATTCTGGGTCTGGGCAACCAGGAAGCAGTACAGCATCCCTGCGTCCTATCCAGCCAACAGCGATTGAGTCCCTACGTTGCAAGCACAGTAAACAGTCTAGACTTTGCCTGGCAGGTGAGGAATTACAACAGCAAAGAACTGCCCTAACGGGGGGCAATGGTTGGCAGAGAACCTCAGTTCCTGTTTTGTTCCCTGAAAAATTGGGGCAAAAATACATCTTTGCATCTCACAAGGCCTTTCTAATATGACAACTGTTCAGTGCAAAGCCCTGCACAGAGATCTGATTTCATGAGGTGAAACGCCACCGGAGGCCACTCCCAACCCTGATGTCTGAGTTTCCATGATGACGTGAGAGCCAGGTGAGCAGACTGAGTGGCTAACATGAGCATGTCTAACATGAGCATGCTTTGCAGGTCACTGAGGGGATGACAGGTCTCTGCCCTCGGAACTGCCCAAGGGCTGACAACTATGCTCACTCGGGTGTCTACTCCAGTACCAAGTCCTTAGAGAGGCGTTCCTGAGTTACTGGGGCTAAAATAGCCTCACCCTCACCCCAGCCACTGGACATCTGCAGAAGCTGATGTACTGGCCTCTGTCCTTGTTTGGGATCTGTGCCCCTGTTACAAAGAAAGCTCCGTGTGGGCGGGCATGTGCCTGTCCTCCTCAGCTCTGTGAGTGGCGGGTGAGTGAGTGAATGACAAATGCATGAAAAGACAAAGCACAGGCTTGGCGGTAAGACTGAGTGCATCACAGGAACGTGCATTATCGCGTCTTTTCATGGGGACTACCTGCTGAAATGACAATGCTGTGGGTAGAATGGGTTACATTCCACACAGTATTACAATGAACTTGGCCTGTTTCTTTTTACTTCTTTAATATGGCTGCCAGGAAATTTGAAATTCTCCAAGTGGCCTTAGCCGGTTTGGCTCAGTGGATAGAGCGTCGGCCTGTAGACTGAAGGGTTCTGGGTTTGATTCCTGTCAAGGGCACGTACCTTGGTTGCAGGCTCCTCCCCAGCCCGGGCCCTGGTCGGGGCTCATGCAGGAGGCAACCAATCGTTGTGTTTCTCTCATATCAATGTTTCTCTCTGTCTTTCCCCCTCCCTTCCACTCTCTCTAAAAATCAATGGAAAAATATCCTTGGGTGAGGATTAACAACAAAAAAAGAGAAGAAAAGAAAGTCTCCAAGTGGCTTGCATTGCCCTTTGCATGGGCAGCACTGCCCTCTGCTTCTAGATCCTGAAAAGCTCAAGCTGGTCTTATGCATAGTTGTCTCCCCAGGGCCCAGCGGCGGGTAGGGGCTGGCACCCAGAAGGGGCTCCAGGGTCTTTCCCTGTCACTTTCTTCAAGGCCCAAATCCAGACCAACCTCTGGCTCCCAGCATCCTCAGCAGCACTCAGTCTTCCCTGGAATCATGCAAGCACAGGCTCTGCCAGCCAGCAGCTCGCTACCTGGAAGGCTGCTATTTATAGACGATGCCATCCGTGGGAAGTAATAGTCCCTCCGAATTCTCGGGAGACTTTGCCTTTCGATTAGAGCCCAGCCTGGGTAGGAAAGCGAAGACCAATTTCTGAGTATTTTTAGGCCCCCACACACAGTCGGGAGGGCTGAAATTCCCATCGTCTCCCCCAGGAGGCTGAGCACCGTGGAAAAGTCAAAAGCGGGCTTCTGCACAAGGAAATAATTAGCCTCCTGTGAAGGGGCTCCGTGGAGAAAGCTGAGTGTGGGGCTGGCTGCCGGAGGGGCAGGGGTAGGTAGACACTGAGGGGATCTCTCAGAAGTTAATATAAGAAGCCGTTTCAGGGGAGTCTGCTGGGAGCCGCTGGGAGGTGGTTTCCCTCATCCCTGTTCCCTTGCTGGTCATTTCCACACATGGCTTCGTGCCGACTGAGAAACATGACAAAAACGAAACGACTCCGAGAGCACCCTCAAAACCTGGGTTCTCGGGGGTCGGAGGATTGCTTTGCAACCCTTGGTCCCTGTGCAAAGCCTCAAACACACAGAGCCAGCTGTCTCGTCCTTTTCATCAAAATTGCATCCAGGGGCAGACACAACCGGGCGGAGAGTAGCTCGTCTTCCACGCTGAGCAGTGGTGGGCGGCCCTGTCCCCGTGGACAGGACTCCCTGGGAGCCACAGCCCGCAGAAAAGCGCCAGCTCCAACTCGGAGACTGGCGCTGATTAGCCCTTGTTGCGCCCCAGGTCTGGGTCACCACCTCTGGAAATACAACCTTTATAGCAGCGGTTCTCAACCTGTGGGTCGAGACCCCTTTGGCGGTCCAACAACCCTTTCACAGGGGTCGCCTAAGACCATCCTGCATATCAGATATTTACATGACGATTCATAACAGTAGCAACATTACAGTTATGAAGTAGCAACGAAAATAATTTTATGGTTGGGTCACAACAGGAGGAACTGTATTTAAAGGGCCAGAAGGTTGAGAACCACTGCACTAGCAGTTGAGGGGTTTCACCGAAGTTCCAGGAAACAGCACAGAGAGCGGCAGTTGATGTCACGGGTAGGTGGAGCCTGGCTGTGTAGACATACAAGAAAGTCCCACGTGATAACACAGAACTCAGGGGAGCCAGCTGGGGAGGCCACATGAAACTGACGGGCCTGGGACCAGGGGAATCAGCTGAACAGCCGGGCCCCAGCCAGTGCCCGTCCTCCAGCAGCACCTGCCGTGAGCAGAGCACAGCCAGGTGTGTGACCTGCCCCTGAGCCTCACACCTCAACGTCAGACAGAACATCAGAGGGGTTCTTTTTAAAGGAGGACATTAAGCGACACCCCTCAAAGGATCTTTAATTGGGAATTTGGGACTCTTCAAACATAATAGCTGAAAGTATAAGGAGCTGAACAACTATGAACTAAAAGAGACCGCAATGTGGCTGAGTATTCTGCTAACAGGTTATCGATTTTCAGAACTCCACGACAGAGGAGTCTCTAAAAGCTGCGAGAGAAGACGCCCGTCTTACGATGGCGCCGTAAGTGCACTGCTGCTCCCTTCTTCCCAAACGACCTCCCGACGACAGGAGAACTAGACAAAGCAACACGTTTTATCTTCAGTGAAAGCGAGAGACATTTATCACACTATGTGGGCCGATGGGCCACAGAAGCAAGAAAGGAAAGGAGTGAACAGGAGAGCATTTCCACCCTAAGTGCCTGCAAAGGCGGGCGCCCACCACGCCGCCCCTCCAGGAACGGGAAAGCTTAGAAACTGGGAGTTCCTGGCATCAAAAGGGGCGAGAGGACAAGGGCAGGCTGGGCGGCTGAGCTCAGAAGATGGCTGAAAAGTGGAAGGAAGAGCAATTTAGAGCCGCCAGGGCCCCGTCCCCACCCTGCCCTGCCCTCCAGGACCCACGGGGTTACCTTCCCAGAGCAATAGACAGTAGAAAAGGCAAGGAAAGAAAATTAGATGGTGAATCCAGGAGGTTGAACATCGCACTCTTAAGAGTTTTCAGAGCGATCAGAGGGAAGAAATTATAACAGAAAACAAAAGCTGAATTCCGAGTCTATGCTCTGCTGAGGACGGGTTAGGTAAAGGCCTGTGTACTGCATGGGGACGTGAGGGTGGAGGGCCACGCCCCTCGGTTGAGGGTCTGTCTTTTGGAAAATGAACCTGAAGATCTCTAATGAAAATGTCACCCGCCTTCCTCAGCCCCGGAGGGCAGCCCATCGGTGAGTCGGGCTTGCATCGGAGTTTAAACATCTTACTCATTAATCTGAGCCGACAATTGAGAATTCCTAAAACTGGAGAACTCATCCTACTTATAAAAGAGATGGAACAAAGAGCCGAGAACACAGAGGCAAAAGAATTAATGCAGAGCATAAACACTTCAAAGGAAATATAATTAATATCCTCAGAGAATAACGGGGAATAGTGTAACCCACCAAACAAGGAAAATGCAAGCATGAAAAGTACGTTCTGAAAATAAGCAAGAGTTTTTGAAAATTAAAGATAATCACGACTCAATTTTTTTTTTAAAAAAATCAAAACAAGTGCTTGACAATAAAGTCAAGAAAATGTCTCAGGAAGTAGGATAAAAGGTAAGCAATAGGCAGTAGAAAAGGCAAGGAAAGAAAATCAGATGGTGAATCCAGGAGGTTGGACATCCCACTCTGAAGAGTTTTCAGAGCGATCAGAGGGAGGAAATTACAACAGAAAAAAAGCAAGAACATTTCCTAGAATGGAGGCACACGAGTTCTCTCTGAGCAATAAGTAAAAAAGGAATTCTGAAAGTCCAAAGGCCCAAAGTGAAATAAATATATC